>NW_026691776.1:0-45844 GCF_020826845.1 Diceros bicornis minor
AATCTCTGCTATTGTGTGCGGAGACTCAGTTTCCGGGTTTCCCCCATGGACACATGTTCTTCAGCTGGGTCTGATTTTCTCCAGACAAGCTGTCTTGGGAAGGATTTGGCCAGCCCTAAGAACCTGAAGGGAAAGGGCGGAGGGGGGTTCTCTCTCTGCCCCCGACAGCCCCGAGCTGGGTCGGTCCCTCAGACCTGGCCAGGGGCAGCCCATCCCCCGGCGCCCTTCCCCGGGGCATCCAAGGGCAGGCTCGGCGCCAGCCCCCACCCCGCTCGCCACTGCCCGACCATCGTCCTCCCTCGGGGGGCCTGGGCAGGACAGGGACCCGGCTGTGGGAGGCCTCCAGATCTCAGGCCTGGCACACCGTTTACCAGGCTGCTTCCTCCTCTGACGGGGGCCCAGCACACGCCCCAGGAGACTTGGCAGCCGCCCCCAGGGCTCTATCCTCTGGAACTCGTCCCCTTGGAAGGGGCCTGGCCCAGGTGCCAGGTTCGGCTGGTCGGCCAGCCTCCTTTGGAGAAAGCAGGCAAGCCGAGCCAGGCTTGCAGTGGCCCTGGCGTGACACCTGCCACCTCAGGCAGAGGGCCTCCCGCGTGCCCTCCATGGCGGGTTTCTCCCCGGAGCCGTGGCCTGGGCACTAGGAAGGCCGGGCCTCCCCGACTCCCGGGAGGAGGGGCTAGCCCAGTTGCGCCCTGGCCCCCAAACCCTCTGGTGCCATCTGCCTGTCTCGGCACTTCTGACTCCACAGAGCCTTTCCTACATCTGGGCTGCCTGCCGTGGCAAAGTGCAGGCGTGGGGTGAGGCCATGGCTTTGTCTTTCCAGGAAAAAATGAGCCCCTGGCCGAAGCAGCAGGCCCAGGCAGAGCCTTGAGCTTGAAGCCCAGTAGGTCTGTGGCCCTCAGGGCCAGAGCAATGCTTTCAAGGCAGGGAAGCGGCCTGCAAGCTGAGTGGGAGTGGGGGAGGGGAGGGAGACAGCTGAAGCCGAGTCCAGAAGGGCGGCGATGGAAGAGCTGCAGCTGGGTCAGAGCCTGGAGGGAGGGCGGGGCCTTCACTGAGGACCCCCCCGCCCCCCGAGGCCAGCCCTAGGCCCCGGGGTCGCGCATGCGCCCTTGGCCTGTGCGGTGTGTGGGGGCTTGAACCCAAGCCCGCAGGGCTCCCGGAGCGGCCAGAGAAAGAAGGGCCCATGGAGAGGTAGGCGAGGTGGGCAGGGGGCGCCACCTTACTCTCCTCAGCTCCCTGAGGGAGAGAGAGAGAGACAGAGACAGAGAGAGAGATCCCTGACCTCTGAGTCTCTGCCTCCACCGCTGGCTGGTGCCAACTCACGCGCCATCCCACTTCCAGCCATCACCCCCACGCCTGCCCCGGGGCCAGCCCACCACAGAGAGGCCGGTTGGTTCCTGCTCACCTCTGTGCAGTCCCTTCCCGACCTGACCCCAGTGCAGGGGATAAGCTTCAGACAAGTCTTTCCATGTCCCTCTGCATGACAATAGACTTCCTCCCCTCTCCCATTCCACAGGCCCACCCACCCGGGACATCCACCTTTGTCATTAGCTCAGGAGAGGATGCAAGATGAGAATCTCTGCTATTGTGTGCGGAGACTCAGTTTCCCGGGTTTCCCCCATGGACACATGTTCTTCAGCTGGGTCTGATTTTCTCCAGACAAGCTGTCTTGGGAAGGATTTGGCCAGCCCTAAGAACCTGAAGGGAAAGGGCGGAGGGGGGTTCTCTCTCTGCCCCCGACAGCCCCGAGCTGGGTCGGTCCCTCAGACCTGGCCAGGGGCAGCCCATCCCCGGCGCCCTTCCCCGGGGCATCCAAGGGCAGGCTCGGCGCCAGCCCCACCCCCGCTCGCCACTGCCCGACCATCGTCCTCCCTCGGGGGGCCTGGGCAGGACAGGGACCCGGCTGTGGGAGGCCTCCAGATCTCAGGCCTGGCACACCGTTTACCAGGCTGCTTCCTCCTCTGACGGGGGCCCAGCACACGCCCCAGGAGACTTGGCAGCCGCCCCCAGGGCTCTATCCTCTGGAACTCGTCCCCTTGGAAGGGGCCTGGCCCAGGTGCCAGGTTCGGCTGGTCGGCCAGCCTCCTTTGGAGAAAGCAGGCAAGCCGAGCCAGGCTTGCAGTGGCCCTGGCGTGACACCTGCCACCTCAGGCAGAGGGGGCCTCCCGCGTGCCCTCCATGGCGGGTTTCTCCCCGGAGCCGTGGCCTGGGCACTAGGAAGGCCGGGCCTCCCCGACTCCCGGGAGGAGGGGCTAGCCCAGTTGCGCCCTGGCCCCCAAACCCTCTGGTGCCATCTGCCTGTCTCGGCACTTCTGACTCCACAGAGCCTTTCCTACATCTGGGCTGCCTGCCGTGGCAAAGTGCAGGCGTGGGGTGAGGCCATGGCTTTGTCTTTCCAGGAAAAAATGAGCTCCTGGCCGAAGCAGCAGGCCCAGGCAGAGCCTTGAGCTTGAAGCCCAGTAGGTCTGTGGCCCTCAGGGCCAGAGCAATGCTTTCAAGGCAGGGAAGCGGCCTGCAAGCTGAGTGGGAGTGGGGAGGGGAGGGAGACAGCTGAAGCCGAGTCCAGAAGGGCGGCGATGGAAGAGCTGCAGCTGGGTCAGAGCCTGGAGGGAGGGCGGGGCCTTCACTGAGGACCCCCCCGCCCCCCGAGGCCAGCCCCTAGCCCCGGCGGTCGCGCATGCGCCCTTGGCCTGTGCGGTGTGTGGGGGCTTGAACCCAAGCCCGCAGGGCTCCCGGAGCGGCCAGAGAAAGAAGGGCCCATGGAGAGGTAGGCGAGGTGGGCAGGGGGCGCCACCTTACTCTCCTCAGCTCCCTGAGGGAGAGAGAGAGAGACAGAGACAGAGAGAGAGATCCCTGACCTCTGAGTCTCTGCCTCCACCGCTGGCTGGTGCCAACTCACGCGCCATCCCACTTCCAGCCATCACCCCCACGCCTGCCCCGGGGCCAGCCCCACCACAGAGAGGCCGGTTGGTTCCTGCTCACCTCTGTGCCGTCCCTTCCCGACCTGACCCCAGTGCAGGGATAAGCTTCAGACAAGTCTTCCATGTCCCTCTGCATGACAATAGACTTCCTCCCCTCTCCCATTCCACAGGCCCACCCACCCGGGACATCCACCTTTGTCATTAGCTCAGGAGAGGATGCAAGATGAGAATCTCTGCTATTGTGTGGGGAGACTCAGTTTCCCGGGTTTCCCCCATGGACACATGTTCTTCAGCTGGGTCTGATTTTCTCCAGACAAGCTGTCTTGGGAAGGATTTGGCCAGCCCTAAGAAGCTGAAGGGAAAGGGCGGAGGGGGTTCTCTCTCTGCCCCCGACAGCCCCGAGCTGGGTCGGTCCCTCAGACCTGGCCAGGGGCAGCCCATCCCCCGGCGCCCTTCCCCGGGGCATCCAAGGGCAGGCTCGGCGCCAGCCCCACCCCGCTCGCCACTGCCCGACCATCGTCCTCCCTCGGGGGGCCTGGGCAGGACAGGGACCCGGCTGTGGGAGGCCTCCAGATCTCAGGCCTGGCACACCGTTTACCAGGCTGCTTCCTCCTCTGACGGGGGCCCAGCACACGCCCCAGGAGACTTGGCAGCCGCCCCCAGGGCTCTATCCTCTGGAACTCGTCCCCTTGGAAGGGGCCTGGCCCAGGTGCCAGGTTCGGCTGGTCGGCCAGCCTCCTTTGGAGAAAGCAGGCAAGCCGAGCCAGGCTTGCAGTGGCCCTGGCGTGACACCTGCCACCTCAGGCAGAGGGCCTCCCGCGTGCCCTCCATGGCGGGTTTCTCCCCGGAGCCGTGGCCTGGGCACTAGGAAGGCCGGGCCTCCCCGACTCCCGGGAGGAGGGGCTAGCCCAGTTGCGCCCTGGCCCCCAAACCCTCTGGTGCCATCTGCCTGTCTCGGCACTTCTGACTCCACAGAGCCTTTCCTACATCTGGGCTGCCTGCCGTGGCAAAGTGCAGGCGTGGGGTGAGGCCATGGCTTTGTCTTTCCAGGAAAAAATGAGCTCCTGGCCGAAGCAGCAGGCCCAGGCAGAGCCTTGAGCTTGAAGCCCAGTAGGTCTGTGGCCCTCAGGGCCAGAGCAATGCTTTCAAGGCAGGGAAGCGGCCTGCAAGCTGAGTGGGAGTGGGGGAGGGGAGGGAGACAGCTGAAGCCGAGTCCAGAAGGGCGGCGATGGAAGAGCTGCAGCTGGGTCAGAGCCTGGAGGGAGGGCGGGGCCTTCACTGAGGACCCCCCCGCCCCCCGAGGCCAGCCCTAGGCCCCGGCGGGTCGCGCATGCGCCCTTGGCCTGTGCGGTGTGTGGGGGCTTGAACCCAAGCCCGCAGGGCTCCCGGAGCGGCCAGAGAAAGAAGGGCCCATGGAGAGGTAGGCGAGGTGGGCAGGGGGCGCCACCTTACTCTCCTCAGCTCCCTGAGGGAGAGAGAGAGAGACAGAGACAGAGAGAGAGATCCCTGACCTCTGAGTCTCTGCCTCCACCGCTGGCTGGTGCCAACTCACGCGCCATCCCACTTCCAGCCATCACCCCCACGCCTGCCCCGGGGCCAGCCCACCACAGAGAGGCCGGTTGGTTCCTGCTCACCTCTGTGCCGTCCCTTCCCGACCTGACCCCAGTGCAGGGGATAAGCTTCAGACAAGTCTTTCCATGTCCCTCTGCATGACAATAGACTTCCTCCCCTCTCCCATTCCACAGGCCCACCCACCCGGGACATCCACCTTTGTCATTAGCTCAGGAGAGGATGCAAGATGAGAATCTCTGCTATTGTGTGCGGAGACTCAGTTTCCCGGGTTTCCCCATGGACACATGTTCTTCAGCTGGGTCTGATTTTCTCCAGACAAGCTGTCTTGGGAAGGATTTGGCCAGCCCTAAGAACCTGAAGGGAAAGGGCGGAGGGGGGTTCTCTCTCTGCCCCCGACAGCCCCGAGCTGGGTCGGTCCCTCAGACCTGGCCAGGGGCAGCCCATCCCCCGGCGCCCTTCCCCGGGGCATCCAAGGGCAGGCTCGGCGCCAGCCCCACCCCGCTCGCCACTGCCCGACCATCGTCCTCCCTCGGGGGGGCCTGGGCAGGACAGGGACCCGGCTGTGGGAGGCCTCCAGATCTCAGGCCTGGCACACCGTTTACCAGGCTGCTTCCTCCTCTGACGGGGGCCCAGCACACGCCCCAGGAGACTTGGCAGCCGCCCCCCAGGGCTCTATCCTCTGGAACTCGTCCCCTTGGAAGGGGCCTGGCCCAGGTGCCAGGTTCGGCTGGTCGGCCAGCCTCCTTTGGAGAAAGCAGGCAAGCCGAGCCAGGCTTGCAGTGGCCCTGGCGTGACACCTGCCACCTCAGGCAGAGGGCCTCCCGCGTGCCCTCCATGGCGGGTTTCTCCCCGGAGCCGTGGCCTGGGCACTAGGAAGGCCGGGCCTCCCCGACTCCCGGGAGGAGGGGCTAGCCCAGTTGCGCCCTGGCCCCCAAACCCTCTGGTGCCATCTGCCTGTCTCGGCACTTCTGACTCCACAGAGCCTTTCCTACATCTGGGCTGCCTGCCGTGGCAAAGTGCAGGCGTGGGGTGAGGCCATGGCTTTGTCTTTCCAGGAAAAAATGAGCCCCTGGCCGAAGCAGCAGGCCCAGGCAGAGCCTTGAGCTTGAAGCCCAGTAGGTCTGTGGCCCTCAGGGCCAGAGCAATGCTTTCAAGGCAGGGAAGCGGCCTGCAAGCTGAGTGGGAGTGGGGGAGGGGAGGGAGACAGCTGAAGCCGAGTCCAGAAGGGCGGCGATGGAAGAGCTGCAGCTGGGTCAGAGCCTGGAGGGAGGACGGGGCCTTCACTGAGGACCCCCCGCCCCCCGAGGCCAGCCCTAGGCCCCGGCGGTCGCGCATGCGCCCTTGGCCTGTGCGGTGTGTGGGGGCTTGAACCCAAGCCCGCAGGGCTCCCGGAGCGGCCAGAGAAAGAAGGGCCCATGGAGAGGTAGGCGAGGTGGGCAGGGGGCGCCACCTTACTCTCCTCAGCTCCCTGAGGGAGAGAGAGAGAGACAGAGACAGAGAGAGAGATCCCTGACCTCTGAGTCTCTGCCTCCACCGCTGGCTGGTGCCAACTCACGCGCCATCCCACTTCCAGCCATCACCCCCACGCCTGCCCCGGGGCCAGCCCCACCACAGAGAGGCCGGTTGGTTCCTGCTCACCTCTGTGCCGTCCCTTCCCGACCTGACCCCAGTGCAGGGGATAAGCTTCAGACAAGTCTTTCCATGTCCCTCTGCATGACAATAGACTTCCTCCCCTCTCCCATTCCACAGGCCCACCCACCCGGGACATCCACCTTTGTCATTAGCTCAGGAGAGGATGCAAGATGAGAATCTCTGCTATTGTGTGCGGAGACTCAGTTTCCCGGGTTTCCCCCATGGACACATGTTCTTCAGCTGGGTCTGATTTTCTCCAGACAAGCTGTCTTGGGAAGGATTTGGCCAGCCCTAAGAAGCTGAAGGGAAAGGGCGGAGGGGGGTTCTCTCTCTGCCCCCGACAGCCCCGAGCTGGGTCGGTCCCTCAGACCTGGCCAGGGGCAGCCCATCCCCCGGCGCCCTTCCCCGGGGCATCCAAGGGCAGGCTCGGCGCCAGCCCCACCCCGCTCGCCACTGCCCGACCATCGTCCTCCCTCGGGGGGCCTGGGCAGGACAGGGACCCGGCTGTGGGAGGCCTCCAGATCTCAGGCCTGGCACACCGTTTACCAGGCTGCTTCCTCCTCTGACGGGGGCCCAGCACACGCCCCAGGAGACTTGGCAGCCGCCCCCAGGGCTCTATCCTCTGGAACTCGTCCCCTTGGAAGGGGCCTGGCCCAGGTGCCAGGTTCGGCTGGTCGGCCAGCCTCCTTTGGAGAAAGCAGGCAAGCCGAGCCAGGCTTGCAGTGGCCCTGGCGTGACACCTGCCACCTCAGGCAGAGGGCCTCCCGCGTGCCCTCCATGGCGGGTTTCTCCCCGGAGCCGTGGCCTGGGCACTAGGAAGGCCGGGCCTCCCCGACTCCCGGGAGGAGGGGCTAGCCCAGTTGCGCCCTGGCCCCCAAACCCTCTGGTGCCATCTGCCTGTCTCGGCACTTCTGACTCCACAGAGCCTTTCCTACATCTGGGCTGCCTGCCGTGGCAAAGTGCAGGCGTGGGGTGAGGCCATGGCTTTGTCTTTCCAGGAAAAAATGAGCCCCTGGCCGAAGCAGCAGGCCCAGGCAGAGCCTTGAGCTTGAAGCCCAGTAGGTCTGTGGCCCTCAGGGCCAGAGCAATGCTTTCAAGGCAGGGAAGCGGCCTGCAAGCTGAGTGGGAGTGGGGGAGGGGAGGGAGACAGCTGAAGCCGAGTCCAGAAGGGCGGCGATGGAAGAGCTGCAGCTGGGTCAGAGCCTGGAGGGAGGGCGGGGCCTTCACTGAGGACCCCCCCGCCCCCCGAGGCCAGCCCTAGGCCCCGGCGGTCGCGCATGCGCCCTTGGCCTGTGCGGTGTGTGGGGGCTTGAACCCAAGCCCGCAGGGCTCCCGGAGCGGCCAGAGAAAGAAGGGCCCATGGAGAGGTAGGCGAGGTGGGCAGGGGGCGCCACCTTACTCTCCTCAGCTCCCTGAGGGAGAGAGAGAGAGACAGAGACAGAGAGAGAGATCCCTGACCTCTGAGTCTCTGCCTCCACCGCTGGCTGGTGCCAACTCACGCGCCATCCCACTTCCAGCCATCACCCCCACGCCTGCCCCGGGGCCAGCCCCACCACAGACAGGCCGGTTGGTTCCTGCTCACCTCTGTGCCGTCCCTTCCCGACCTGACCCCAGTGCAGGGGATAAGCTTCAGACAAGTCTTTCCATGTCCCTCTGCATGACAATAGACTTCCTCCCCTCTCCCATTCCACAGGCCCACCCACCCGGGACATCCACCTTTGTCATTAGCTCAGGAGAGGATGCAAGATGAGAATCTCTGCTATTGTGTGCGGAGACTCAGTTTCCCGGGTTTCCCCCATGGACACATGTTCTTCAGCTGGGTCTGATTTTCTCCAGACAAGCTGTCTTGGGAAGGATTTGGCCAGCCCTAAGAACCTGAAGGGAAAGGGCGGAGGGGGGTTCTCTCTCTGCCCCCGACAGCCCCGAGCTGGGTCGGTCCCTCAGACCTGGCCAGGGGCAGCCCATCCCCCGGCGCCCTTCCCCGGGGCATCCAAGGGCAGGCTCGGCGCCAGCCCCACCCCGCTCGCCACTGCCCGACCATCGTCCTCCCTCGGGGGGCCTGGGCAGGACAGGGACCCGGCTGTGGGAGGCCTCCAGATCTCAGGCCTGGCACACCGTTTACCAGGCTGCTTCCTCCTCTGACGGGGGCCCAGCACACGCCCCAGGAGACTTGGCAGCCGCCCCCAGGGCTCTATCCTCTGGAACTCGTCCCCTTGGAAGGGGCCTGGCCCAGGTGCCAGGTTCGGCTGGTCGGCCAGCCTCCTTTGGAGAAAGCAGGCAAGCCGAGCCAGGCTTGCAGTGGCCCTGGCGTGACACCTGCCACCTCAGGCAGAGGGCCTCCCGCGTGCCCTCCATGGCGGGTTTCTCCCCGGAGCCGTGGCCTGGGCACTAGGAAGGCCGGGCCTCCCCGACTCCCGGGAGGAGGGGCTAGCCCAGTTGCGCCCTGGCCCCCAAACCCTCTGGTGCCATCTGCCTGTCTCGGCACTTCTGACTCCACAGAGCCTTTCCTACATCTGGGCTGCCTGCCGTGGCAAAGTGCAGGCGTGGGGTGAGGCCATGGCTTTGTCTTTCCAGGAAAAAATGAGCTCCTGGCCGAAGCAGCAGGCCCAGGCAGAGCCTTGAGCTTGAAGCCCAGTAGGTCTGTGGCCCTCAGGGCCAGAGCAATGCTTTCAAGGCAGGGAAGCGGCCTGCAAGCTGAGTGGGAGTGGGGGAGGGGAGGGAGACAGCTGAAGCCGAGTCCAGAAGGGCGGCGATGGAAGAGCTGCAGCTGGGTCAGAGCCTGGAGGGAGGGCGGGGCCTTCACTGAGGACCCCCCCGCCCCCCGAGGCCAGCCCTAGGCCCCGGCGGTCGCGCATGCGCCCTTGGCCTGTGCGGTGTGTGGGGGCTTGAACCCAAGCCCGCAGGGCTCCCGGAGCGGCCAGAGAAAGAAGGGCCCATGGAGAGGTAGGCGAGGTGGGCAGGGGGCGCCACCTTACTCTCCTCAGCTCCCTGAGGGAGAGAGAGAGAGACAGAGACAGAGAGAGAGATCCCTGACCTCTGAGTCTCTGCCTCCACCGCTGGCTGGTGCCAACTCACGCGCCATCCCACTTCCAGCCATCACCCCCACGCCTGCCCCGGGGCCAGCCCCACCACAGAGAGGCCGGTTGGTTCCTGCTCACCTCTGTGCCGTCCCTTCCCGACCTGACCCCAGTGCAGGGGATAAGCTTCAGACAAGTCTTTCCATGTCCCTCTGCATGACAATAGACTTCCTCCCCTCTCCCATTCCACAGGCCCACCCACCCGGGACATCCACCTTTGTCATTAGCTCAGGAGAGGATGCAAGATGAGAATCTCTGCTATTGTGTGGGGAGACTCAGTTTCCCGGGTTTCCCCCATGGACACATGTTCTTCAGCTGGGTCTCATTTTCTCCAGACAAGCTGTCTTGGGAAGGATTTGGCCAGCCCTAAGAAGCTGAAGGGAAAGGGCGGAGGGGGGTTCTCTCTCTGCCCCCGACAGCCCCGAGCTGGGTCGGTCCCTCAGACCTGGCCAGGGGCAGCCCATCCCCCGGCGCCCTTCCCCGGGGCATCCAAGGGCAGGCTCGGCGCCAGCCCCACCCCGCTCGCCACTGCCCGACCATCGTCCTCCCTCGGGGGGCCTGGGCAGGACAGGGACCCGGCTGTGGGAGGCCTCCAGATCTCAGGCCTGGCACACCGTTTACCAGGCTGCTTCCTCCTCTGACGGGGGCCCAGCACACGCCCCAGGAGACTTGGCAGCCGCCCCCAGGGCTCTATCCTCTGGAACTCGTCCCCTTGGAAGGGGCCTGGCCCAGGTGCCAGGTTCGGCTGGTCGGCCAGCCTCCTTTGGAGAAAGCAGGCAAGCCGAGCCAGGCTTGCAGTGGCCCTGGCGTGACACCTGCCACCTCAGGCAGAGGGCCTCCCGCGTGCCCTCCATGGCGGGTTTCTCCCCGGAGCCGTGGCCTGGGCACTAGGAAGGCCGGGCCTCCCCGACTCCCGGGAGGAGGGGCTAGCCCAGTTGCGCCCTGGCCCCCAAACCCTCTGGTGCCATCTGCCTGTCTCGGCACTTCTGACTCCACAGAGCCTTTCCTACATCTGGGCTGCCTGCCGTGGCAAAGTGCAGGCGTGGGGTGAGGCCATGGCTTTGTCTTTCCAGGAAAAAATGAGCTCCTGGCCGAAGCAGCAGGCCCAGGCAGAGCCTTGAGCTTGAAGCCCAGTAGGTCTGTGGCCCTCAGGGCCAGAGCAATGCTTTCAAGGCAGGGAAGCGGCCTGCAAGCTGAGTGGGAGTGGGGGAGGGGAGGGAGACAGCTGAAGCCGAGTCCAGAAGGGCGGCGATGGAAGAGCTGCAGCTGGGTCAGAGCCTGGAGGGAGGGCGGGGCCTTCACTGAGGACCCCCCCGCCCCCCGAGGCCAGCCCTAGGCCCCGGCGGTCGCGCATGCGCCCTTGGCCTGTGCGGTGTGTGGGGGCTTGAACCCAAGCCCGCAGGGCTCCCGGAGCGGCCAGAGAAAGAAGGGCCCATGGAGAGGTAGGCGAGGTGGGCAGGGGGCGCCACCTTACTCTCCTCAGCTCCCTGAGGGAGAGAGAGAGAGACAGAGACAGAGAGAGAGATCCCTGACCTCTGAGTCTCTGCCTCCACCGCTGGCTGGTGCCAACTCACGCGCCATCCCACTTCCAGCCATCACCCCCACGCCTGCCCCGGGGCCAGCCCCACCACAGAGAGGCCGGTTGGTTCCTGCTCACCTCTGTGCCGTCCCTTCCCGACCTGACCCCAGTGCAGGGGATAAGCTTCAGACAAGTCTTTCCATGTCCCTCTGCATGACAATAGACTTCCTCCCCTCTCCCATTCCACAGGCCCACCCACCCGGGACATCCACCTTTGTCATTAGCTCAGGAGAGGATGCAAGATGAGAATCTCTGCTATTGTGTGGGGAGACTCAGTTTCCCGGGTTTCCCCCATGGACACATGTTCTTCAGCTGGGTCTGATTTTCTCCAGACAAGCTGTCTTGGGAAGGATTTGGCCAGCCCTAAGAAGCTGAAGGGAAAGGGCGGAGGGGGGTTCTCTCTCTGCCCCCGACAGCCCCGAGCTGGGTCGGTCCCTCAGACCTGGCCAGGGGCAGCCCATCCCCCGGCGCCCTTCCCCGGGGCATCCAAGGGCAGGCTCGGCGCCAGCCCCACCCCGCTCGCCACTGCCCGACCATCGTCCTCCCTCGGGGGGCCTGGGCAGGACAGGGACCCGGCTGTGGGAGGCCTCCAGATCTCAGGCCTGGCACACCGTTTACCAGGCTGCTTCCTCCTCTGACGGGGGCCCAGCACACGCCCCAGGATACTTGGCAGCCGCCCCCAGGGCTCTATCCTCTGGAACTCGTCCCCTTGGAAGGGGCCTGGCCCAGGTGCCAGGTTCGGCTGGTCGGCCAGCCTCCTTTGGAGAAAGCAGGCAAGCCGAGCCAGGCTTGCAGTGGCCCTGGCGTGACACCTGCCACCTCAGGCAGAGGGCCTCCCGCGTGCCCTCCATGGCGGGTTTCTCCCCGGAGCCGTGGCCTGGGCACTAGGAAGGCCGGGCCTCCCCGACTCCCGGGAGGAGGGGCTAGCCCAGTTGCGCCCTGGCCCCCAAACCCTCTGGTGCCATCTGCCTGTCTCGGCACTTCTGACTCCACAGAGCCTTTCCTACATCTGGGCTGCCTGCCGTGGCAAAGTGCAGGCGTGGGGTGAGGCCATGGCTTTGTCTTTCCAGGAAAAAATGAGCCCCTGGCCGAAGCAGCAGGCCCAGGCAGAGCCTTGAGCTTGAAGCCCAGTAGGTCTGTGGCCCTCAGGGCCAGAGCAATGCTTTCAAGGCAGGGAAGCGGCCTGCAAGCTGAGTGGGAGTGGGGGAGGGGAGGGAGACAGCTGAAGCCGAGTCCAGAAGGGCGGCGATGGAAGAGCTGCAGCTGGGTCAGAGCCTGGAGGGAGGGCGGGGCCTTCACTGAGGACCCCCCCGCCCCCCGAGGCCAGCCCTAGGCCCCGGCGGTCGCGCATGCGCCCTTGGCCTGTGCGGTGTGTGGGGGCTTGAACCCAAGCCCGCAGGGCTCCCGGAGCGGCCAGAGAAAGAAGGGCCCATGGAGAGGTAGGCGAGGTGGGCAGGGGGCGCCACCTTACTCTCCTCAGCTCCCTGAGGGAGAGAGAGAGAGACAGAGACAGAGAGAGAGATCCCTGACCTCTGAGTCTCTGCCTCCACCGCTGGCTGGTGCCAACTCACGCGCCATCCCACTTCCAGCCATCACCCCCACGCCTGCCCCGGGGCCAGCCCCACCACAGAGAGGCCGGTTGGTTCCTGCTCACCTCTGTGCCGTCCCTTCCCGACCTGACCCCAGTGCAGGGGATAAGCTTCAGACAAGTCTTTCCATGTCCCTCTGCATGACAATAGACTTCCTCCCCTCTCCCATTCCACAGGCCCACCCACCCGGGACATCCACCTTTGTCATTAGCTCAGGAGAGGATGCAAGATGAGAATCTCTGCTATTGTGTGCGGAGACTCAGTTTCCCGGGTTTCCCCCATGGACACATGTTCTTCAGCTGGGTCTGATTTTCTCCAGACAAGCTGTCTTGGGAAGGATTTGGCCAGCCCTAAGAACCTGAAGGGAAAGGGCGGAGGGGGGTTCTCTCTCTGCCCCCGACAGCCCCGAGCTGGGTCGGTCCCTCAGACCTGGCCAGGGGCAGCCCATCCCCCGGCGCCCTTCCCCGGGGCATCCAAGGGCAGGCTCGGCGCCAGCCCCACCCCGCTCGCCACTGCCCGACCATCGTCCTCCCTCGGGGGGCCTGGGCAGGACAGGGACCCGGCTGTGGGAGGCCTCCAGATCTCAGGCCTGGCACACCGTTTACCAGGCTGCTTCCTCCTCTGACGGGGGCCCAGCACACGCCCCAGGAGACTTGGCAGCCGCCCCCAGGGCTCTATCCTCTGGAACTCGTCCCCTTGGAAGGGGCCTGGCCCAGGTGCCAGGTTCGGCTGGTCGGCCAGCCTCCTTTGGAGAAAGCAGGCAAGCCGAGCCAGGCTTGCAGTGGCCCTGGCGTGACACCTGCCACCTCAGGCAGAGGGCCTCCCGCGTGCCCTCCATGGCGGGTTTCTCCCCGGAGCCGTGGCCTGGGCACTAGGAAGGCCGGGCCTCCCCGACTCCCGGGAGGAGGGGCTAGCCCAGTTGCGCCCTGGCCCCCAAACCCTCTGGTGCCATCTGCCTGTCTCGGCACTTCTGACTCCACAGAGCCTTTCCTACATCTGGGCTGCCTGCCGTGGCAAAGTGCAGGCGTGGGGTGAGGCCATGGCTTTGTCTTTCCAGGAAAAAATGAGCCCCTGGCCGAAGCAGCAGGCCCAGGCAGAGCCTTGAGCTTGAAGCCCAGTAGGTCTGTGGCCCTCAGGGCCAGAGCAATGCTTTCAAGGCAGGGAAGCGGCCTGCAAGCTGAGTGGGAGTGGGGGAGGGGAGGGAGACAGCTGAAGCCGAGTCCAGAAGGGCGGCGATGGAAGAGCTGCAGCTGGGTCAGAGCCTGGAGGGAGGGCGGGGCCTTCACTGAGGACCCCCCCGCCCCCCGAGGCCAGCCCTAGGCCCCGGCGGTCGCGCATGCGCCCTTGGCCTGTGCGGTGTGTGGGGGCTTGAACCCAAGCCCGCAGGGCTCCCGGAGCGGCCAGAGAAAGAAGGGCCCATGGAGAGGTAGGCGAGGTGGGCAGGGGGCGCCACCTTACTCTCCTCAGCTCCCTGAGGGAGAGAGAGAGAGACAGAGACAGAGAGAGAGATCCCTGACCTCTGAGTCTCTGCCTCCACCGCTGGCTGGTGCCAACTCACGCGCCATCCCACTTCCAGCCATCACCCCCACGCCTGCCCCGGGGCCAGCCCCACCACAGAGAGGCCGGTTGGTTCCTGCTCACCTCTGTGCCGTCCCTTCCCGACCTGACCCCAGTGCAGGGGATAAGCTTCAGACAAGTCTTTCCATGTCCCTCTGCATGACAATAGACTTCCTCCCCTCTCCCATTCCACAGGCCCACCCACCCGGGACATCCACCTTTGTCATTAGCTCAGGAGAGGATGCAAGATGAGAATCTCTGCTATTGTGTGCGGAGACTCAGTTTCCCGGGTTTCCCCCATGGACACATGTTCTTCAGCTGGGTCTGATTTTCTCCAGACAAGCTGTCTTGGGAAGGATTTGGCCAGCCCTAAGAACCTGAAGGGAAAGGGCGGAGGGGGGTTCTCTCTCTGCCCCCGACAGCCCCGAGCTGGGTCGGTCCCTCAGACCTGGCCAGGGGCAGCCCATCCCCCGGCGCCCTTCCCCGGGGCATCCAAGGGCAGGCTCGGCGCCAGCCCCACCCCGCTCGCCACTGCCCGACCATCGTCCTCCCTCGGGGGGCCTGGGCAGGACAGGGACCCGGCTGTGGGAGGCCTCCAGATCTCAGGCCTGGCACACCGTTTACCAGGCTGCTTCCTCCTCTGACGGGGGCCCAGCACACGCCCCAGGAGACTTGGCAGCCGCCCCCAGGGCTCTATCCTCTGGAACTCGTCCCCTTGGAAGGGGCCTGGCCCAGGTGCCAGGTTCGGCTGGTCGGCCAGCCTCCTTTGGAGAAAGCAGGCAAGCCGAGCCAGGCTTGCAGTGGCCCTGGCGTGACACCTGCCACCTCAGGCAGAGGGCCTCCCGCGTGCCCTCCATGGCGGGTTTCTCCCCGGAGCCGTGGCCTGGGCACTAGGAAGGCCGGGCCTCCCCGACTCCCGGGAGGAGGGGCTAGCCCAGTTGCGCCCTGGCCCCCAAACCCTCTGGTGCCATCTGCCTGTCTCGGCACTTCTGACTCCACAGAGCCTTTCCTACATCTGGGCTGCCTGCCGTGGCAAAGTGCAGGCGTGGGGTGAGGCCATGGCTTTGTCTTTCCAGGAAAAAATGAGCCCCTGGCCGAAGCAGCAGGCCCAGGCAGAGCCTTGAGCTTGAAGCCCAGTAGGTCTGTGGCCCTCAGGGCCAGAGCAATGCTTTCAAGGCAGGGAAGCGGCCTGCAAGCTGAGTGGGAGTGGGGGAGGGGAGGGAGACAGCTGAAGCCGAGTCCAGAAGGGCGGCGATGGAAGAGCTGCAGCTGGGTCAGAGCCTGGAGGGAGGGCGGGGCCTTCACTGAGGACCCCCCCGCCCCCCGAGGCCAGCCCTAGGCCCCGGCGGTCGCGCATGCGCCCTTGGCCTGTGCGGTGTGTGGGGGCTTGAACCCAAGCCCGCAGGGCTCCCGGAGCGGCCAGAGAAAGAAGGGCCCATGGAGAGGTAGGCGAGGTGGGCAGGGGGCGCCACCTTACTCTCCTCAGCTCCCTGAGGGAGAGAGAGAGAGACAGAGACAGAGAGAGAGATCCCTGACCTCTGAGTCTCTGCCTCCACCGCTGGCTGGTGCCAACTCACGCGCCATCCCACTTCCAGCCATCACCCCCACGCCTGCCCCGGGGCCAGCCCCACCACAGAGAGGCCGGTTGGTTCCTGCTCACCTCTGTGCCGTCCCTTCCCGACCTGACCCCAGTGCAGGGGATAAGCTTCAGACAAGTCTTTCCATGTCCCTCTGCATGACAATAGACTTCCTCCCCTCTCCCATTCCACAGGCCCACCCACCCGGGACATCCACCTTTGTCATTAGCTCAGGAGAGGATGCAAGATGAGAATCTCTGCTATTGTGTGGGGAGACTCAGTTTCCCGGGTTTCCCCCATGGACACATGTTCTTCAGCTGGGTCTGATTTTCTCCAGACAAGCTGTCTTGGGAAGGATTTGGCCAGCCCTAAGAACCTGAAGGGAAAGGGCGGAGGGGGGTTCTCTCTCTGCCCCCGACAGCCCCGAGCTGGGTCGGTCCCTCAGATCTGGCCAGGGGCAGCCCATCCCCCGGCGCCCTTCCCCGGGGCATCCAAGGGCAGGCTCGGCGCCAGCCCCACCCCGCTCGCCACTGCCCGACCATCGTCCTCCCTCGGGGGGCCTGGGCAGGACAGGGACCCGGCTGTGGGAGGCCTCCAGATCTCAGGCCTGGCACACCGTTTACCAGGCTGCTTCCTCCTCTGACGGGGGCCCAGCACACGCCCCAGGAGACTTGGCAGCCGCCCC
Source organism: Diceros bicornis minor (assembly GCF_020826845.1). Classification (NCBI taxonomy): domain Eukaryota; kingdom Metazoa; phylum Chordata; class Mammalia; order Perissodactyla; family Rhinocerotidae; genus Diceros; species Diceros bicornis. Next base: position 16,190 of record NW_026691776.1, read on the forward strand.
CAGGGCTCTATCCTCTGGAACTCGTCCCCTTGGAAGGGGCCTGGCCCAGGTGCCAGGTTCGGCTGGTCGGCCAGCCTCCTTTGGAGAAAGCAGGCAAGCCGAGCCAGGCTTGCAGTGGCCCTGGCGTGACACCTGCCACCTCAGGCAGAGGGCCTCCCGCGTGCCCTCCATGGCGGGTTTCTCCCCGGAGCCGTGGCCTGGGCACTAGGAAGGCCGGGCCTCCCCGACTCCCGGGAGGAGGGGCTAGCCCAGTTGCGCCCTGGCCCCCAAACCCTCTGGTGCCATCTGCCTGTCTCGGCACTTCTGACTCCACAGAGCCTTTCCTACATCTGGGCTGCCTGCCGTGGCAAAGTGCAGGCGTGGGGTGAGGCCATGGCTTTGTCTTTCCAGGAAAAAATGAGCTCCTGGCCGAAGCAGCAGGCCCAGGCAGAGCCTTGAGCTTGAAGCCCAGTAGGTCTGTGGCCCTCAGGGCCAGAGCAATGCTTTCAAGGCAGGGAAGCGGCCTGCAAGCTGAGTGGGAGTGGGGGAGGGGAGGGAGACAGCTGAAGCCGAGTCCAGAAGGGCGGCGATGGAAGAGCTGCAGCTGGGTCAGAGCCTGGAGGGAGGGCGGGGCCTTCACTGAGGACCCCCCCGCCCCCCGAGGCCAGCCCTAGGCCCCGGCGGTCGCGCATGCGCCCTTGGCCTGTGCGGTGTGTGGGGGCTTGAACCCAAGCCCGCAGGGCTCCCGGAGCGGCCAGAGAAAGAAGGGCCCATGGAGAGGTAGGCGAGGTGGGCAGGGGGCGCCACCTTACTCTCCTCAGCTCCCTGAGGGAGAGAGAGAGAGACAGAGACAGAGAGAGAGATCCCTGACCTCTGAGTCTCTGCCTCCACCGCTGGCTGGTGCCAACTCACGCGCCATCCCACTTCCAGCCATCACCCCCACGCCTGCCCCCGGGGCAGCCCCACCACAGGGAGGCCGGTTGGTTCCTGCTCACCTCTGTGCCGTCCCTTCCCGACCTGACCCCAGTGCAGGGGATAAGCTTCAGACAAGTCTTTCCATGTCCCTCTGCATGACAATAGACTTCCTCCCCTCTCCCATTCCACAGGCCCACCCACCCGGGACATCCACCTTTGTCATTAGCTCAGGAGAGGATGCAAGATGAGAATCTCTGCTATTGTGTGGGGAGACTCAGTTTCCCGGGTTTCCCCCATGGACACATGTTCTTCAGCTGGGTCTGATTTTCTCCAGACAAGCTGTCTTGGGAAGGATTTGGCCAGCCCTAAGAACCTGAAGGGAAAGGGCGGAGGGGGGTTCTCTCTCTGCCCCCGACAGCCCCGAGCTGGGTCGGTCCCTCAGACCTGGCCAGGGGCAGCCCATCCCCCGGCGCCCTTCCCCGGGGCATCCAAGGGCAGGCTCGGCGCCAGCCCCACCCCGCTCGCCACTGCCCGACCATCGTCCTCCCTCGGGGGGCCTGGGCAGGACAGGGACCCGGCTGTGGGAGGCCTCCAGATCTCAGGCCTGGCACACCGTTTACCAGGCTGCTTCCTCCTCTGACGGGGGCCCAGCACACGCCCCAGGAGACTTGGCAGCCGCCCCCAGGGCTCTATCCTCTGGAACTCGTCCCCTTGGAAGGGGCCTGGCCCAGGTGCCAGGTTCGGCTGGTCGGCCAGCCTCCTTTGGAGAAAGCAGGCAAGCCGAGCCAGGCTTGCAGTGGCCCTGGCGTGACACCTGCCACCTCAGGCAGAGGGCCTCCCGCGTGCCCTCCATGGCGGGTTTCTCCCCGGAGCCGTGGCCTGGGCACTAGGAAGGCCGGGCCTCCCCGACTCCCGGGAGGAGGGGCTAGCCCAGTTGCGCCCTGGCCCCCAAACCCTCTGGTGCCATCTGCCTGTCTCGGCACTTCTGACTCCACAGAGCCTTTCCTACATCTGGGCTGCCTGCCGTGGCAAAGTGCAGGCGTGGGGTGAGGCCATGGCTTTGTCTTTCCAGGAAAAAATGAGCCCCTGGCCGAAGCAGCAGGCCCAGGCAGAGCCTTGAGCTTGAAGCCCAGTAGGTCTGTGGCCCTCAGGGCCAGAGCAATGCTTTCAAGGCAGGGAAGCGGCCTGCAAGCTGAGTGGGAGTGGGGGAGGGGAGGGAGACAGCTGAAGCCGAGTCCAGAAGGGCGGCGATGGAAGAGCTGCAGCTGGGTCAGAGCCTGGAGGGAGGGCGGGGCCTTCACTGAGGACCCCCCCGCCCCCCGAGGCCAGCCCTAGGCCCCGGCGGTCGCGCATGCGCCCTTGGCCTGTGCGGTGTGTGGGGGCTTGAACCCAAGCCCGCAGGGCTCCCGGAGCGGCCAGAGAAAGAAGGGCCCATGGAGAGGTAGGCGAGGTGGGCAGGGGGCGCCACCTTACTCTCCTCAGCTCCCTGAGGGAGAGAGAGAGAGACAGAGACAGAGAGAGAGATCCCTGACCTCTGAGTCTCTGCCTCCACCGCTGGCTGGTGCCAACTCACGCGCCATCCCACTTCCAGCCATCACCCCCACGCCTGCCCCGGGGCCAGCCCCACCACAGAGAGGCCGGTTGGTTCCTGCTCACCTCTGTGCCGTCCCTTCCCGACCTGACCCCAGTGCAGGGGATAAGCTTCAGACAAGTCTTTCCATGTCCCTCTGCATGACAATAGACTTCCTCCCCTCTCCCATTCCACAGGCCCACCCACCCGGGACATCCACCTTTGTCATTAGCTCAGGAGAGGATGCAAGATGAGAATCTCTGCTATTGTGTGGGGAGACTCAGTTTCCCGGGTTTCCCCCATGGACACATGTTCTTCAGCTGGGTCTGATTTTCTCCAGACAAGCTGTCTTGGGAAGGATTTGGCCAGCCCTAAGAAGCTGAAGGGAAAGGGCGGAGGGGGGTTCTCTCTCTGCCCCCGACAGCCCCGAGCTGGGTCGGTCCCTCAGATCTGGCCAGGGGCAGCCCATCCCCCGGCGCCCTTCCCCGGGGCATCCAAGGGCAGGCTCGGCGCCAGCCCCACCCCGCTCGCCACTGCCCGACCATCGTCCTCCCTCGGGGGGCCTGGGCAGGACAGGGACCCGGCTGTGGGAGGCCTCCAGATCTCAGGCCTGGCACACCGTTTACCAGGCTGCTTCCTCCTCTGACGGGGGCCCAGCACACGCCCCAGGAGACTTGGCAGCCGCCCCCAGGGCTCTATCCTCTGGAACTCGTCCCCTTGGAAGGGGCCTGGCCCAGGTGCCAGGTTCGGCTGGTCGGCCAGCCTCCTTTGGAGAAAGCAGGCAAGCCGAGCCACGCTTGCAGTGGCCCTGGCGTGACACCTGCCACCTCAGGCAGAGGGCCTCCCGCGTGCCCTCCATGGCGGGTTTCTCCCCGGAGCCGTGGCCTGGGCACTAGGAAGGCCGGGCCTCCCCGACTCCCGGGAGGAGGGGCTAGCCCAGTTGCGCCCTGGCCCCCAAACCCTCTGGTGCCATCTGCCTGTCTCGGCACTTCTGACTCCACAGAGCCTTTCCTACATCTGGGCTGCCTGCCGTGGCAAAGTGCAGGCGTGGGGTGAGGCCATGGCTTTGTCTTTCCATGAAAAAATGAGCTCCTGGCCGAAGCAGCAGGCCCAGGCAGAGCCTTGAGCTTGAAGCCCAGTAGGTCTGTGGCCCTCAGGGCCAGAGCAATGCTTTCAAGGCAGGGAAGCGGCCTGCAAGCTGAGTGGGAGTGGGGGAGGGGAGGGAGACAGCTGAAGCCGAGTCCAGAAGGGCGGCGATGGAAGAGCTGCAGCTGGGTCAGAGCCTGGAGGGAGGGCGGGGCCTTCACTGAGGACCCCCCCGCCCCCCGAGGCCAGCCCTAGGCCCCGGCGGTCGCGCATGCGCCCTTGGCCTGTGCGGTGTGTGGGGGCTTGAACCCAAGCCCGCAGGGCTCCCGGAGCGGCCAGAGAAAGAAGGGCCCATGGAGAGGTAGGCGAGGTGGGCAGGGGGCGCCACCTTACTCTCCTCAGCTCCCTGAGGGAGAGAGAGAGAGACAGAGACAGAGAGAGAGATCCCTGACCTCTGAGTCTCTGCCTCCACCGCTGGCTGGTGCCAACTCACGCGCCATCCCACTTCCAGCCATCACCCCCACGCCTGCCCCGGGGCCAGCCCCACCACAGAGAGGCCGGTTGGTTCCTGCTCACCTCTGTGCCGTCCCTTCCCGACCTGACCCCAGTGCAGGGGATAAGCTTCAGACAAGTCTTTCCATGTCCCTCTGCATGACAATAGACTTCCTCCCCTCTCCCATTCCACAGGCCCACCCACCCGGGACATCCACCTTTGTCATTAGCTCAGGAGAGGATGCAAGATGAGAATCTCTGCTATTGTGTGGGGAGACTCAGTTTCCCGGGTTTCCCCCATGGACACATGTTCTTCAGCTGGGTCTGATTTTCTCCAGACAAGCTGTCTTGGGAAGGATTTGGCCAGCCCTAAGAAGCTGAAGGGAAAGGGCGGAGGGGGGTTCTCTCTCTGCCCCCGACAGCCCCGAGCTGGGTCGGTCCCCTCAGACCTGGCCAGGGGCAGCCCATCCCCCGGCGCCCTTCCCCGGGGCATCCAAGGGCAGGCTCGGCGCCAGCCCCACCCCGCTCGCCACTGCCCGACCATCGTCCTCCCTCGGGGGGCCTGGGCAGGACAGGGACCCGGCTGTGGGAGGCCTCCAGATCTCAGGCCTGGCACACCGTTTACCAGGCTGCTTCCTCCTCTGACGGGGGCCCAGCACACGCCCCAGGAGACTTGGCAGCCGCCCCCAGGGCTCTATCCTCTGGAACTCGTCCCCTTGGAAGGGGCCTGGCCCAGGTGCCAGGTTCGGCTGGTCGGCCAGCCTCCTTTGGAGAAAGCAGGCAAGCCGAGCCAGGCTTGCAGTGGCCCTGGCGTGACACCTGCCACCTCAGGCAGAGGGCCTCCCGCGTGCCCTCCATGGCGGGTTTCTCCCCGGAGCCGTGGCCTGGGCACTAGGAAGGCCGGGCCTCCCCGACTCCCGGGAGGAGGGGCTAGCCCAGTTGCGCCCTGGCCCCCAAACCCTCTGGTGCCATCTGCCTGTCTCGGCACTTCTGACTCCACAGAGCCTTTCCTACATCTGGGCTGCCTGCCGTGGCAAAGTGCAGGCGTGGGGTGAGGCCATGGCTTTGTCTTTCCAGGAAAAAATGAGCCCCTGGCCGAAGCAGCAGGCCCAGGCAGAGCCTTGAGCTTGAAGCCCAGTAGGTCTGTGGCCCTCAGGGCCAGAGCAATGCTTTCAAGGCAGGGAAGCGGCCTGCAAGCTGAGTGGGAGTGGGGGAGGGGAGGGAGACAGCTGAAGCCGAGTCCAGAAGGGCGGCGATGGAAGAGCTGCAGCTGGGTCAGAGCCTGGAGGGAGGGCGGGGCCTTCACTGAGGACCCCCCCGCCCCCCCCGAGGCCAGCCCTAGGCCCCGGCGGTCGCGCATGCGCCCTTGGCCTGTGCGGTGTGTGGGGGCTTGAACCCAAGCCCGCAGGGCTCCCGGAGCGGCCAGAGAAAGAAGGGCCCATGGAGAGGTAGGCGAGGTGGGCAGGGGGCGCCACCTTACTCTCCTCAGCTCCCTGAGGGAGAGAGAGAGAGACAGAGACAGAGAGAGAGATCCCTGACCTCTGAGTCTCTGCCTCCACCGCTGGCTGGTGCCAACTCACGCGCCATCCCACTTCCAGCCATCACCCCCACGCCTGCCCCGGGGCCAGCCCCACCACAGAGAGGCCGGTTGGTTCCTGCTCACCTCTGTGCTGTCCCTTCCCGACCTGACCCCAGTGCAGGGGATAAGCTTCAGACAAGTCTTTCCATGTCCCTCTGCATGACAATAGACTTCCTCCCCTCTCCCATTCCACAGGCCCCACCCACCCGGGACATCCACCTTTTGTCATTAGCTCAGGAGAGGATGCAAGATGAGAATCTCTGCTATTGTGTGGGGAGACTCAGTTTCCCGGGTTTCCCCCATGGACACATGTTCTTCAGCTGGGTCTGATTTTCTCCAGACAAGCTGTCTTGGGAAGGATTTGGCCAGCCCTAAGAAGCTGAAGGGGAAAGGGCGGAGGGGGGTTCTCTCTCTCTGCCCCCGACAGCCCCGAGCTGGGTCGGTCCCTCAGACCTGGCCAGGGGCAGCCCATCCCCCCGGCGCCCCTTCCCCGGGGCATCCAAGGGCAGGCTCGGCGCCAGCCCCACCCCGCTCGCCACTGCCCGACCATCGTCCTCCCTCGGGGGGCCTGGGCAGGACAGGGGACCCCGGCTGTGGGAGGCCTCCAGATCTCAGGCCTGGCACACCCCCGTTTACCAGGCTGCTTCCTCCTCTGACGGGGGGCCCCAGCACACGCCCCAGGAGACTTGGCAGCCGCCCCCAGGGCTCTATCCTCTGGAACTCGTCCCCCTTGGAAGGGGCCTGGCCCAGGTGCCAGGTTCGGCTGGTCGGCCAGCCTCCTTTGGAGAAAGCAGGCAAGCCGAGCCAGGCTTGCAGTGGCCCTGGCGTGACACCTGCCACCTCAGGCAGAGGGCCTCCCGCGTGCCCTCCATGGCGGGGTTTCTCCCCGGAGCCGTGGCCTGGGCACTAGGAAGGCCGGGCCTCCCCGACTCCCGGGAGGAGGGGCTAGCCCAGTTGCGCCCTGGCCCCCAAACCCCTCTGGTGCCATCTGCCTGTCCTCGGCACTTCTGACTCCACAGAGCCTTTTCCTACATCTGGGCTGCCTGCCGTGGCAAAGTGCAGGCGTGGGGTGAGGCCATGGCTTTGTCTTTCCAGGAAGAAATGAGCCCCTGGCCGAAGCAGCAGGCCCAGGCAGAGCCTTGAGCTTGAAGCCCAGTAGGTCTGTGGCCCTCAGGGCCAGAGCAATGCTTTCAAGGCAGGGAAGCGGCCTGCAAGCTGAGTGGGAGTGGGGGAGGGGAGGGAGACAGCTGAAGCCGAGTCCAGAAGGGCGGCGATGGAAGAGCTGCAGCTGGGGTCAGAGCCTGGAGGGAGGGCGGGGCCTTCACTGAGGACCCCCCCGCCCCCCGAGGCCAGCCCTAGGCCCCCGGCGGTCGCGCATGCGCCCTTGGCCTGTGCGGTGTGTGGGGGCTTGAACCCAAGCCCGCAGGGCTCCCGGAGCGGCCAGAGAAAGAAGGGGCCCATGGAGAGGTAGGCGAGGTGGGCAGGGGGCGCCACCTTACTCTCCTCAGCTCCCTGAGGGAGAGAGAGAGGAGACAGAGACAGAGAGAGAGATCCCTGACCTCTGAGTCTCTGCCTCCACCGCTGGCTGGTGCCAACTCACGCGCCATCCCACTTCCAGCCATCACCCCCCACGCCTGCCCCCGGGGCCAGCCCCACCACAGAGAGGCCGGTTGGTTCCTGCTCACCTCTGTGCCGTCCCTTCCCGACCTGACCCCAGTGCAGGGGATAAGCTTCAGACAAGTCTTTCATGTCCCTCTGCATGACAATAGACTTCCTCCCCTCTCTCCCATTCCACAGGCCCACCCACCCGGGACATCCACCTTTGTCATTAGCTCAGGAGAGGATGCAAGATGAGAATCTCTGCTATTGTGTGCGGAGACTCAGTTTCCCGGGTTTCCCCCATGGGACACATGTTCTTCAGCTGGGGTCTGATTTTCTCCAGACAAGCTGTCTTGGGAAGGATTTGGCCAGCCCTAAGAAGCTGAAGGGAAAGGGGCGGAGGGGGGTTCTCTCTCTGCCCCCGACAGCCCCGAGCTGGGTCGGTCCCTCAGACCTGGCCAGGGGCAGCCCATCCCCCGGCGCCCTTCCCCGGGGCATCCAAGGGCAGGCTCGGCGCCAGCCCCACCCCGCTCGCCACTGCCCGACCATCGTCCTCCCTCGGGGGGCCTGGGCAGGACAGGGACCCGGCTGTGGGAGGCCTCCAGATCTCAGGCCTGGCACACCGTTTACCAGGCTGCTTCCTCCTCTGACGGGGGCCCAGCACACGCCCCAGGAGACTTGGCAGCCGCCCCCAGGGCTCTATCCTCTGGAACTCGTCCCCTTGGAAGGGGCCTGGCCCAGGTGCCAGGTTCGGCTGGTCGGCCAGCCTCCTTTGGAGAAAGCAGGCAAGCCGAGCCAGGCTTGCAGTGGCCCTGGCGTGACACCTGCCACCTCAGGCAGAGGGCCTCCCGCGTGCCCTCCATGGCGGGTTTCTCCCCGGAGCCGTGGCCTGGGCACTAGGAAGGCCGGGCCTCCCCGACTCCCGGGAGGAGGGGCTAGCCCACTTGCGCCCTGGCCCCCAAACCCTCTGGTGCCATCTGCCTGTCTCGGCACTTCTGACTCCACAGAGCCTTTCCTACATCTGGGCTGCCTGCCGTGGCAAAGTGCAGGCGTGGGGTGAGGCCATGGCTTTGTCTTTCCAGGAAAAAATGAGCCCCTGGCCGAAGCAGCAGGCCCAGGCAGAGCCTTGAGCTTGAAGCCCAGTAGGTCTGTGGCCCTCAGGGCCAGAGCAATGCTTTCAAGGCAGGGAAGCGGCCTGCAAGCTGAGTGGGAGTGGGGGAGGGGAGGGAGACAGCTGAAGCCGAGTCCAGAAGGGCGGCGATGGAAGAGCTGCAGCTGGGTCAGAGCCTGGAGGGAGGGCGGGGGCCTTCACTGAGGACCCCCCCCGCCCCCGGGGCCAGCCCCTAGGCACCGGCGGTCGCGCATGCGCCCTTGGCCTGTGCGGTGTGTGGGGGGCTTGAACCCAAGCCCGCAGGGCTCCCCGGAGCGGCCAGAGAAAGAAGGGCCCATGGAGAGGTAGGCGAGGTGGGCAGGGGGCGCCACCTTACTCTCCTCAGCTCCCTGAGGGAGAGAGAGAGAGACAGAGACAGAGAGAGAGATCCCTGACCTCTGAGTCTCTGCCTCCACCCGCTGGCTGGTGCCAACTCACGCGCCATCCCACTTCCAGCCATCACCCCCACGCCTGCCCCGGGCCAGCCCCACCACAGAGAGGCCCGGTTGGTTCCTGCTCACCTCTGTGCCGTCCCTTCCCGACCTGACCCCAGTGCAGGGGATAAGCTTCAGACAAGTCTTTCCATGTCCTCTGCATGACAATAGACTTCCTCCCCTCTCCCATTCCACAGGCCCACCCACCCGGGACATCCACCTTTGTCATTAGCTCAGGAGGAGGATGCAAGATGAGAATCTCTGCTATTGTGTGCGGAGACTCAGTTTCCCGGGTTTCCCCCATGGACACATGTTCTTCAGCTGGGTCTGATTTTCTCCAGACAAGCTGTCTTGGGAAGGATTTGGCCAGCCCTAAGAACCTGAAGGGAAAGGGCGGAGGGGGGTTCTCTCTCTGCCCCCGACAGCCCCGAGCTGGGTCGGTCCCTCAGACCTGGCCAGGGGCAGCCCATCCCCCGGCGCCCTTCCCCGGGGCATCCAAGGGCAGGCTCGGCGCCAGCCCCACCCCGCTCGCCACTGCCCGACCATCGTCCTCCCTCGGGGGGCCTGGGCAGGACAGGGACCCGGCTGTGGGAGGCCTCCAGATCTCAGGCCTGGCACACCGTTTACCAGGCTGCTTCCTCCTCTGACGGGGGCCCAGCACACGCCCCAGGAGACTTGGCAGCCGCCCCCAGGGCTCTATCCTCTGGAACTCGTCCCCTTGGAAGGGGCCTGGCCCAGGTGCCAGGTTCGGCTGGTCGGCCAGCCTCCTTTGGAGAAAGCAGGCAAGCCGAGCCAGGCTTGCAGTGGCCCTGGCGTGACACCTGCCACCTCAGGCAGAGGGCCTCCCGCGTGCCCTCCATGGCGGGTTTCTCCCCGGAGCCGTGGCCTGGGCACTAGGAAGGCCGGGCCTCCCCGACTCCCGGGAGGAGGGGCTAGCCCAGTTGCGCCCTGGCCCCCAAACCCTCTGGTGCCATCTGCCTGTCTCGGCACTTCTGACTCCACAGAGCCTTTCCTACATCTGGGCTGCCTGCCGTGGCAAAGTGCAGGCGTGGGGTGAGGCCATGGCTTTGTCTTTCCAGGAAGAAATGAGCCCCTGGCCGAAGCAGCAGGCCCAGGCAGAGCCTTGAGCTTGAAGCCCAGTAGGTCTGTGGCCCTCAGGGCCAGAGCAATGCTTTCAAGGCAGGGAAGCGGCCTGCAAGCTGAGTGGGAGTGGGGGAGGGGAGGGAGACAGCTGAAGCCGAGTCCAGAAGGGCGGCGATGGAAGAGCTGCAGCTGGGTCAGAGCCTGGAGGGAGGGCGGGGCCTTCACTGAGGACCCCCCCGCCCCCCGAGGCCAGCCCTAGGCCCCGGCGGTCGCGCATGCGCCCTTGGCCTGTGCGGTGTGTGGGGGCTTGAACCCAAGCCCGCAGGGCTCCCGGAGCGGCCAGAGAAAGAAGGGCCCATGGAGAGGTAGGCGAGGTGGGCAGGGGGCGCCACCTTACTCTCCTCAGCTCCCTGAGGGAGAGAGAGAGAGACAGAGACAGAGAGAGAGATCCCTGACCTCTGAGTCTCTGCCTCCACCGCTGGCTGGTGCCAACTCACGCGCCATCCCACTTCCAGCCATCACCCCCACGCCTGCCCCGGGGCCAGCCCCACCACAGAGAGGCCGGTTGGTTCCTGCTCACCTCTGTGCCGTCCCTTCCCGACCTGACCCCAGTGCAGGGGATAAGCTTCAGACAAGTCTTTCCATGTCCCTCTGCATGACAATAGACTTCCTCCCCTCTCCCATTCCACAGGCCCACCCACCCGGGACATCCACCTTTGTCATTAGCTCAGGAGAGGATGCAAGATGAGAATCTCTGCTATTGTGTGCGGAGACTCAGTTTCCCGGGTTTCCCCCATGGACACATGTTCTTCAGCTGGGTCTGATTTTCTCCAGACAAGCTGTCTTGGGAAGGATTTGGCCAGCCCTAAGAACCTGAAGGGAAAGGGCGGAGGGGGGTTCTCTCTCTGCCCCCGACAGCCCCGAGCTGGGTCGGTCCCTCAGACCTGGCCAGGGGCAGCCCATCCCCCGGCGCCCTTCCCCGGGGCATCCAAGGGCAGGCTCGGCGCCAGCCCCACCCCGCTCGCCACTGCCCGACCATCGTCCTCCCTCGGGGGGCCTGGGCAGGACAGGGACCCGGCTGTGGGAGGCCTCCAGATCTCAGGCCTGGCACACCGTTTACCAGGCTGCTTCCTCCTCTGACGGGGGCCCAGCACACGCCCCAGGAGACTTGGCAGCCGCCCCCAGGGCTCTATCCTCTGGAACTCGTCCCCTTGGAAGGGGCCTGGCCCAGGTGCCAGGTTCGGCTGGTCGGCCAGCCTCCTTTGGAGAAAGCAGGCAAGCCGAGCCAGGCTTGCAGTGGCCCTGGCGTGACACCTGCCACCTCAGGCAGAGGGCCTCCCGCGTGCCCTCCATGGCGGGTTTCTCCCCGGAGCCGTGGCCTGGGCACTAGGAAGGCCGGGCCTCCCCGACTCCCGGGAGGAGGGGCTAGCCCAGTTGCGCCCTGGCCCCCAAACCCTCTGGTGCCATCTGCCTGTCTCGGCACTTCTGACTCCACAGAGCCTTTCCTACATCTGGGCTGCCTGCCGTGGCAAAGTGCAGGCGTGGGGTGAGGCCATGGCTTTGTCTTTCCAGGAAAAAATGAGCCCCTGGCCGAAGCAGCAGGCCCAGGCAGAGCCTTGAGCTTGAAGCCCAGTAGGTCTGTGGCCCTCAGGGCCAGAGCAATGCTTTCAAGGCAGGGAAGCGGCCTGCAAGCTGAGTGGGAGTGGGGGAGGGGAGGGAGACAGCTGAAGCCGAGTCCAGAAGGGCGGCGATGGAAGAGCTGCAGCTGGGTCAGAGCCTGGAGGGAGGGCGGGGCCTTCACTGAGGACCCCCCCGCCCCCCGAGGCCAGCCCTAGGCCCCGGCGGTCGCGCATGCGCCCTTGGCCTGTGCGGTGTGTGGGGGCTTGAACCCAAGCCCGCAGGGCTCCCGGAGCGGCCAGAGAAAGAAGGGCCCATGGAGAGGTAGGCGAGGTGGGCAGGGGGCGCCACCTTACTCTCCTCAGCTCCCTGAGGGAGAGAGAGAGAGACAGAGACAGAGAGAGAGATCCCTGACCTCTGAGTCTCTGCCTCCACCGCTGGCTGGTGCCAACTCACGCGCCATCCCACTTCCAGCCATCACCCCCACGCCTGCCCCGGGGCCAGCCCCACCACAGAGAGGCCGGTTGGTTCCTGCTCACCTCTGTGCCGTCCCTTCCCGACCTGACCCCAGTGCAGGGGATAAGCTTCAGACAAGTCTTTCCATGTCCCTCTGCATGACAATAGACTTCCTCCCCTCTCCCATTCCACAGGCCCACCCACCCGGGACATCCACCTTTGTCATTAGCTCAGGAGAGGATGCAAGATGAGAATCTCTGCTATTGTGTGCGGAGACTCAGTTTCCCGGGTTTCCCCCATGGACACATGTTCTTCAGCTGGGTCTGATTTTCTCCAGACAAGCTGTCTTGGGAAGGATTTGGCCAGCCCTAAGAAGCTGAAGGGAAAGGGCGGAGGGGGGTTCTCTCTCTGCCCCCGACAGCCCCGAGCTGGGTCGGTCCCTCAGACCTGGCCAGGGGCAGCCCATCCCCCGGCGCCCTTCCCCGGGGCATCCAAGGGCAGGCTCGGCGCCAGCCCCACCCCGCTCGCCACTGCCCGACCATCGTCCTCCCTCGGGGGGTCTGGGCAGGACAGGGACCCGGCTGTGGGAGGCCTCCAGATCTCAGGCCTGGCACACCGTTTACCAGGCTGCTTCCTCCTCTGACGGGGGCCCAGCACACGCCCCAGGAGACTTGGCAGCCGCCCCCAGGGCTCTATCCTCTGGAACTCGTCCCCTTGGAAGGGGCCTGGCCCAGGTGCCCCAGGTTCGGCTGGTCGGCCAGCCTCCTTTGGAGAAAGCAGGCAAGCCGAGCCAGGCTTGCAGTGGCCCTGGCGTGACACCTGCCACCTCAGGCAGAGGGCCTCCCGCGTGCCCTCCATGGCGGGTTTCTCCCCGGAGCCGTGGCCTGGGCACTAGGAAGGCCGGGCCTCCCCGACTCCCGGGAGGAGGGGCTAGCCCAGTTGCGCCCTGGCCCCCAAACCCTCTGGTGCCATCTGCCTGTCTCGGCACTTCTGACTCCACAGAGCCTTTCCTACATCTGGGCTGCCTGCCGTGGCAAAGTGCAGGCGTGGGGTGAGGCCATGGCTTTGTCTTTCCAGGAAAAAATGAGCCCCTGGCCGAAGCAGCAGGCCCAGGCAGAGCCTTGAGCTTGAAGCCCAGTAGGTCTGTGGCCCTCAGGGCCAGAGCAATGCTTTCAAGGCAGGGAAGCGGCCTGCAAGCTGAGTGGGAGTGGGGGAGGGGAGGGAGACAGCTGAAGCCGAGTCCAGAAGGGCGGCGATGGAAGAGCTGCAGCTGGGTCAGAGCCTGGAGGGAGGGCGGGGCCTTCACTGAGGACCCCCCCGCCCCCCGAGGCCAGCCCTAGGCCCCGGCGGTCGCGCATGCGCCCTTGGCCTGTGCGGTGTGTGGGGGCTTGAACCCAAGCCCGCAGGGCTCCCGGAGCGGCCAGAGAAAGAAGGGCCCATGGAGAGGTAGGCGAGGTGGGCAGGGGGCGCCACCTTACTCTCCTCAGCTCCCTGAGGGAGAGAGAGAGAGACAGAGACAGAGAGAGAGATCCCTGACCTCTGAGTCTCTGCCTCCACCGCTGGCTGGTGCCAACTCACGCGCCATCCCACTTCCAGCCATCACCCCCACGCCTGCCCCGGGGCCAGCCCCACCACAGAGAGGCCGGTTGGTTCCTGCTCACCTCTGTGCCGTCCCTTCCCGACCTGACCCCAGTGCAGGGGATAAGCTTCAGACAAGTCTTTCCATGTCCCTCTGCATGACAATAGACTTCCTCCCCTCTCCCATTCCACAGGCCCACCCACCCGGGACATCCACCTTTGTCATTAGCTCAGGAGAGGATGCAAGATGAGAATCTCTGCTATTGTGTGCGGAGACTCAGTTTCCCGGGTTTCCCCCATGGACACATGTTCTTCAGCTGGGTCTGATTTTCTCCAGACAAGCTGTCTTGGGAAGGATTTGGCCAGCCCTAAGAACCTGAAGGGAAAGGGCGGAGGGGGGTTCTCTCTCTGCCCCCGACAGCCCCGAGCTGGGTCGGTCCCTCAGACCTGGCCAGGGGCAGCCCATCCCCCGGCGCCCTTCCCCGGGGCATCCAAGGGCAGGCTCGGCGCCAGCCCCACCCCGCTCGCCACTGCCCGACCATCGTCCTCCCTCGGGGGGCCTGGGCAGGACAGGGACCCGGCTGTGGGAGGCCTCCAGATCTCAGGCCTGGCACACCGTTTACCAGGCTGCTTCCTCCTCTGACGGGGGCCCAGCACACGCCCCAGGAGACTTGGCAGCCGCCCCCAGGGCTCTATCCTCTGGAACTCGTCCCCTTGGAAGGGGCCTGGCCCAGGTGCCAGGTTCGGCTGGTCGGCCAGCCTCCTTTGGAGAAAGCAGGCAAGCCGAGCCAGGCTTGCAGTGGCCCTGGCGTGACACCTGCCACCTCAGGCAGAGGGCCTCCCGCGTGCCCTCCATGGCGGGTTTCTCCCCGGAGCCGTGGCCTGGGCACTAGGAAGGCCGGGCCTCCCCGACTCCCGGGAGGAGGGGCTAGCCCAGTTGCGCCCTGGCCCCCAAACCCTCTGGTGCCATCTGCCTGTCTCGGCACTTCTGACTCCACAGAGCCTTTCCTACATCTGGGCTGCCTGCCGTGGCAAAGTGCAGGCGTGGGGTGAGGCCATGGCTTTGTCTTTCCAGGAAAAAATGAGCCCCTGGCCGAAGCAGCAGGCCCAGGCAGAGCCTTGAGCTTGAAGCCCAGTAGGTCTGTGGCCCTCAGGGCCAGAGCAATGCTTTCAAGGCAGGGAAGCGGCCTGCAAGCTGAGTGGGAGTGGGGGAGGGGAGGGAGACAGCTGAAGCCGAGTCCAGAAGGGCGGCGATGGAAGAGCTGCAGCTGGGTCAGAGCCTGGAGGGAGGGCGGGGCCTTCACTGAGGACCCCCCCGCCCCCCGAGGCCAGCCCTAGGCCCCGGCGGTCGCGCATGCGCCCTTGGCCTGTGCGGTGTGTGGGGGCTTGAACCCAAGCCCGCAGGGCTCCCGGAGCGGCCAGAGAAAGAAGGGCCCATGGAGAGGTAGGCGAGGTGGGCAGGGGGCGCCACCTTACTCTCCTCAGCTCCCTGAGGGAGAGAGAGAGAGACAGAGACAGAGAGAGAGATCCCTGACCTCTGAGTCTCTGCCTCCACCGCTGGCTGGTGCCAACTCACGCGCCATCCCACTTCCAGCCATCACCCCCACGCCTGCCCCGGGGCCAGCCCCACCACAGAGAGGCCGGTTGGTTCCTGCTCACCTCTGTGCCGTCCCTTCCCGACCTGACCCCAGTGCAGGGGATAAGCTTCAGACAAGTCTTTCCATGTCCCTCTGCATGACAATAGACTTCCTCCCCTCTCCCATTCCACAGGCCCACCCACCCGGGACATCCACCTTTGTCATTAGCTCAGGAGAGGATGCAAGATGAGAATCTCTGCTATTGTGTGCGGAGACTCAGTTTCCCGGGTTTCCCCCATGGACACATGTTCTTCAGCTGGGTCTGATTTTCTCCAGACAAGCTGTCTTGGGAAGGATTTGGCCAGCCCTAAGAAGCTGAAGGGAAAGGGCGGAGGGGGGTTCTCTCTCTGCCCCCGACAGCCCCGAGCTGGGTCGGTCCCTCAGACCTGGCCAGGGGCAGCCCATCCCCCGGCGCCCTTCCCCGGGGCATCCAAGGGCAGGCTCGGCGCCAGCCCCACCCCGCTCGCCACTGCCCGACCATCGTCCTCCCTCGGGGGGCCTGGGCAGGACAGGGACCCGGCTGTGGGAGGCCTCCAGATCTCAGGCCTGGCACACCGTTTACCAGGCTGCTTCCTCCTCTGACGGGGGCCCAGCACACGCCCCAGGAGACTTGGCAGCCGCCCCCAGGGCTCTATCCTCTGGAACTCGTCCCCTTGGAAGGGGCCTGGCCCAGGTGCCAGGTTCGGCTGGTCGGCCAGCCTCCTTTGGAGAAAGCAGGCAAGCCGAGCCAGGCTTGCAGTGGCCCTGGCGTGACACCTGCCACCTCAGGCAGAGGGCCTCCCGCGTGCCCTCCATGGCGGGTTTCTCCCCGGAGCCGTGGCCTGGGCACTAGGAAGGCCGGGCCTCCCCGACTCCCGGGAGGAGGGGCTAGCCCAGTTGCGCCCTGGCCCCCAAACCCTCTGGTGCCATCTGCCTGTCTCGGCACTTCTGACTCCACAGAGCCTTTCCTACATCTGGGCTGCCTGCCGTGGCAAAGTGCAGGCGTGGGGTGAGGCCATGGCTTTGTCTTTCCAGGAAAAAATGAGCCCCTGGCCGAAGCAGCAGGCCCAGGCAGAGCCTTGAGCTTGAAGCCCAGTAGGTCTGTGGCCCTCAGGGCCAGAGCAATGCTTTCAAGGCAGGGAAGCGGCCTGCAAGCTGAGTGGGAGTGGGGGAGGGGAGGGAGACAGCTGAAGCCGAGTCCAGAAGGGCGGCGATGGAAGAGCTGCAGCTGGGTCAGAGCCTGGAGGGAGGGCGGGGCCTTCACTGAGGACCCCCCCGCCCCCCGAGGCCAGCCCTAGGCCCCGGCGGTCGCGCATGCGCCCTTGGCCTGTGCGGTGTGTGGGGGCTTGAACCCAAGCCCGCAGGGCTCCCGGAGCGGCCAGAGAAAGAAGGGCCCATGGAGAGGTAGGCGAGGTGGGCAGGGGGCGCCACCTTACTCTCCTCAGCTCCCTGAGGGAGAGAGAGAGAGACAGAGACAGAGAGAGAGATCCCTGACCTCTGAGTCTCTGCCTCCACCGCTGGCTGGTGCCAACTCACGCGCCATCCCACTTCCAGCCATCACCCCCACGCCTGCCCCGGGGCCAGCCCCACCACAGAGAGGCCGGTTGGTTCCTGCTCACCTCTGTGCCGTCCCTTCCCGACCTGACCCCAGTGCAGGGGATAAGCTTCAGACAAGTCTTTCCATGTCCCTCTGCATGACAATAGACTTCCTCCCCTCTCCCATTCCACAGGCCCACCCACCCGGGACATCCACCTTTGTCATTAGCTCAGGAGAGGATGCAAGATGAGAATCTCTGCTATTGTGTGCGGAGACTCAGTTTCCCGGGTTTCCCCCATGGACACATGTTCTTCAGCTGGGTCTGATTTTCTCCAGACAAGCTGTCTTGGGAAGGATTTGGCCAGCCCTAAGAACCTGAAGGGAAAGGGCGGAGGGGGGTTCTCTCTCTGCCCCCGACAGCCCCGAGCTGGGTCGGTCCCTCAGACCTGGCCAGGGGCAGCCCATCCCCCGGCGCCCTTCCCCGGGGCATCCAAGGGCAGGCTCGGCGCCAGCCCCACCCCGCTCGCCACTGCCCGACCATCGTCCTCCCTCGGGGGGCCTGGGCAGGACAGGGACCCGGCTGTGGGAGGCCTCCAGATCTCAGGCCTGGCACACCGTTTACCAGGCTGCTTCCTCCTCTGACGGGGGCCCAGCACACGCCCCAGGAGACTTGGCAGCCGCCCCCAGGGCTCTATCCTCTGGAACTCGTCCCCTTGGAAGGGGCCTGGCCCAGGTGCCAGGTTCGGCTGGTCGGCCAGCCTCCTTTGGAGAAAGCAGGCAAGCCGAGCCAGGCTTGCAGTGGCCCTGGCGTGACACCTGCCACCTCAGGCAGAGGGCCTCCCGCGTGCCCTCCATGGCGGGTTTCTCCCCGGAGCCGTGGCCTGGGCACTAGGAAGGCCGGGCCTCCCCGACTCCCGGGAGGAGGGGCTAGCCCAGTTGCGCCCTGGCCCCCAAACCCTCTGGTGCCATCTGCCTGTCTCGGCACTTCTGACTCCACAGAGCCTTTCCTACATCTGGGCTGCCTGCCGTGGCAAAGTGCAGGCGTGGGGTGAGGCCATGGCTTTGTCTTTCCAGGAAAAAATGAGCCCCTGGCCGAAGCAGCAGGCCCAGGCAGAGCCTTGAGCTTGAAGCCCAGTAGGTCTGTGGCCCTCAGGGCCAGAGCAATGCTTTCAAGGCAGGGAAGCGGCCTGCAAGCTGAGTGGGAGTGGGGGAGGGGAGGGAGACAGCTGAAGCCGAGTCCAGAAGGGCGGCGATGGAAGAGCTGCAGCTGGGTCAGAGCCTGGAGGGAGGGCGGGGCCTTCACTGAGGACCCCCCCGCCCCCCGAGGCCAGCCCTAGGCCCCGGCGGTCGCGCATGCGCCCTTGGCCTGTGCGGTGTGTGGGGGCTTGAACCCAAGCCCGCAGGGCTCCCGGAGCGGCCAGAGAAAGAAGGGACCATGGAGAGGTAGGCGAGGTGGGCAGGGGGCGCCACCTTACTCTCCTCAGCTCCCTGAGGGAGAGAGAGAGAGACAGAGACAGAGAGAGAGATCCCTGACCTCTGAGTCTCTGCCTCCACCGCTGGCTGGTGCCAACTCACGCGCCATCCCACTTCCAGCCATCACCCCCACGCCTGCCCCGGGGCCAGCCCCACCACAGAGAGGCCGGTTGGTTCCTGCTCACCTCTGTGCCGTCCCTTCCCGACCTGACCCCAGTGCAGGGGATAAGCTTCAGACAAGTCTTTCCATGTCCCTCTGCATGACAATAGACTTCCTCCCCTCTCCCATTCCACAGGCCCACCCACCCGGGACATCCACCTTTGTCATTAGCTCAGGAGAGGATGCAAGATGAGAATCTCTGCTATTGTGTGCGGAGACTCAGTTTCCCGGGTTTCCCCCATGGACACATGTTCTTCAGCTGGGTCTGATTTTCTCCAGACAAGCTGTCTTGGGAAGGATTTGGCCAGCCCTAAGAACCTGAAGGGAAAGGGCGGAGGGGGGTTCTCTCTCTGCCCCCGACAGCCCCGAGCTGGGTCGGTCCCTCAGACCTGGCCAGGGGCAGCCCATCCCCCGGCGCCCTTCCCCGGGGCATCCAAGGGCAGGCTCGGCGCCAGCCCCACCCCGCTCGCCACTGCCCGACCATCGTCCTCCCTCGGGGGGCCTGGGCAGGACAGGGACCCGGCTGTGGGAGGCCTCCAGATCTCAGGCCTGGAACACCGTTTACCAGGCTGCTTCCTCCTCTGACGGGGGCCCAGCACACGCCCCAGGAGACTTGGCAGCCGCCCCCAGGGCTCTATCCTCTGGAACTCGTCCCCTTGGAAGGGGCCTGGCCCAGGTGCCAGGTTCGGCTGGTCGGCCAGCCTCCTTTGGAGAAAGCAGGCAAGCCGAGCCAGGCTTGCAGTGGCCCTGGCGTGACACCTGCCACCTCAGGCAGAGGGCCTCCCGCGTGCCCTCCATGGCGGGTTTCTCCCCGGAGCCGTGGCCTGGGCACTAGGAAGGCCGGGCCTCCCCGACTCCCGGGAGGAGGGGCTAGCCCAGTTGCGCCCTGGCCCCCAAACCCTCTGGTGCCATCTGCCTGTCTCGGCACTTCTGACTCCACAGAGCCTTTCCTACATCTGGGCTGCCTGCCGTGGCAAAGTGCAGGCGTGGGGTGAGGCCATGGCTTTGTCTTTCCAGGAAAAAATGAGCCCCTGGCCGAAGCAGCAGGCCCAGGCAGAGCCTTGAGCTTGAAGCCCAGTAGGTCTGTGGCCCTCAGGGCCAGAGCAATGCTTTGAAGGCAGGGAAGCGGCCTGCAAGCTGAGTGGGAGTGGGGGAGGGGAGGGAGACAGCTGAAGCCGAGTCCAGAAGGGCGGCGATGGAAGAGCTGCAGCTGGGTCAGAGCCTGGAGGGAGGGCGGGGCCTTCACTGAGGACCCCCCCGCCCCCCGAGGCCAGCCCTAGGCCCCGGCGGTCGCGCATGCGCCCTTGGCCTGTGCGGTGTGTGGGGGCTTGAACCCAAGCCCGCAGGGCTCCCGGAGCGGCCAGAGAAAGAAGGGCCCATGGAGAGGTAGGCGAGGTGGGCAGGGGGCGCCACCTTACTCTCCTCAGCTCCCTGAGGGAGAGAGAGAGAGACAGAGACAGAGAGAGAGATCCCTGACCTCTGAGTCTCTGCCTCCACCGCTGGCTGGTGCCAACTCACGCGCCATCCCACTTCCAGCCATCACCCCCACGCCTGCCCCGGGGCCAGCCCCACCACAGAGAGGCCGGTTGGTTCCTGCTCACCTCTGTGCCGTCCCTTCCCGACCTGACCCCAGTGCAGGGGATAAGCTTCAGACAAGTCTTTCCATGTCCCTCTGCATGACAATAGACTTCCTCCCCTCTCCCATTCCACAGGCCCACCCACCCGGGACATCCACCTTTGTCATTAGCTCAGGAGAGGATGCAAGATGAGAATCTCTGCTATTGTGTGGGGAGACTCAGTTTCCCGGGTTTCCCCCATGGACACATGTTCTTCAGCTGGGTCTGATTTTCTCCAGACAAGCTGTCTTGGGAAGGATTTGGCCAGCCCTAAGAACCTGAAGGGAAAGGGCGGAGGGGGGTTCTCTCTCTGCCCCCGACAGCCCCGAGCTGGGTCGGTCCCTCAGACCTGGCCAGGGGCAGCCCATCCCCCGGCGCCCTTCCCCGGGGCATCCAAGGGCAGGCTCGGCGCCAGCCCCACCCCGCTCGCCACTGCCCGACCATCGTCCTCCCTCGGGGGGCCTGGGCAGGACAGGGACCCGGCTGTGGGAGGCCTCCAGATCTCAGGCCTGGCACACCGTTTACCAGGCTGCTTCCTCCTCTGACGGGGGCCCAGCACACGCCCCAGGAGACTTGGCAGCCGCCCCCAGGGCTCTATCCTCTGGAACTCGTCCCCTTGGGAGGGGCCTGGCCCAGGTGCCAGGTTCGGCTGGTCGGCCAGCCTCCTTTGGAGAAAGCAGGCAAGCCGAGCCAGGCTTGCAGTGGCCCTGGCGTGACACCTGCCACCTCAGGCAGAGGGCCTCCCGCGTGCCCTCCATGGCGGGTTTCTCCCCGGAGCCGTGGCCTGGGCACTAGGAAGGCCGGGCCTCCCCGACTCCCGGGAGGAGGGGCTAGCCCAGTTGCGCCCTGGCCCCCAAACCCTCTGGTGCCATCTGCCTGTCTCGGCACTTCTGACTCCACAGAGCCTTTCCTACATCTGGGCTGCCTGCCGTGGCAAAGTGCAGGCGTGGGGTGAGGCCATGGCTTTGTCTTTCCAGGAAAAAATGAGCCCCTGGCCGAAGCAGCAGGCCCAGGCAGAGCCTTGAGCTTGAAGCCCAGTAGGTCTGTGGCCCTCAGGGCCAGAGCAATGCTTTCAAGGCAGGGAAGCGGCCTGCAAGCTGAGTGGGAGTGGGGGAGGGGAGGGAGACAGCTGAAGCCGAGTCCAGAAGGGCGGCGATGGAAGAGCTGCAGCTGGGTCAGAGCCTGGAGGGAGGGCGGGGCCTTCACTGAGGACCACCCCGCCCCCCGAGGCCAGCCCTAGGCCCCGGCGGTCGCGCATGCGCCCTTGGCCTGTGCGGTGTGTGGGGGCTTGAACCCAAGCCCGCAGGGCTCCCGGAGCGGCCAGAGAAAGAAGGGCCCATGGAGAGGTAGGCGAGGTGGGCAGGGGGCGCCACCTTACTCTCCTCAGCTCCCTGAGGGAGAGAGAGAGAGACAGAGACAGAGAGAGAGATCCCTGACCTCTGAGTCTCTGCCTCCACCGCTGGCTGGTGCCAACTCACGCGCCATCCCACTTCCAGCCATCACCCCCACGCCTGCCCCGGGGCCAGCCCCACCACAGAGAGGCCGGTTGGTTCCTGCTCACCTCTGTGCCGTCCCTTCCCGACCTGACCCCAGTGCAGGGGATAAGCTTCAGACAAGTCTTTCCATGTCCCTCTGCATGACAATAGACTTCCTCCCCTCTCCCATTCCACAGGCCCACCCACCCGGGACATCCACCTTTGTCATTAGCTCAGGAGAGGATGCAAGATGAGAATCTCTGCTATTGTGTGGGGAGACTCAGTTTCCCGGGTTTCCCCCATGGACACATGTTCTTCAGCTGGGTCTGATTTTCTCCAGACAAGCTGTCTTGGGAAGGATTTGGCCAGCCCTAAGAACCTGAAGGGAAAGGGCGGAGGGGGGTTCTCTCTCTGCCCCCAACAGCCCCGAGCTGGGTCGGTCCCTCAGACCTGGCCAGGGGCAGCCCATCCCCCGGCGCCCTTCCCCGGGGCATCCAAGGGCAGGCTCGGCGCCAGCCCCACCCCGCTCGCCACTGCCCGACCATCGTCCTCCCTCGGGGGGCCTGGGCAGGACAGGGACCCGGCTGTGGGAGGCCTCCAGATCTCAGGCCTGGCACACCGTTTACCAGGCTGCTTCCTCCTCTGACGGGGGGCCCAGCACACGCCCCAGGAGACTTGGCAGCCGCCCCCAGGGCTCTATCCTCTGGAACTCGTCCCCTTGGGAGGGGCCTGGCCCAGGTGCCAGGTTCGGCTGGTCGGCCAGCCTCCTTTGGAGAAAGCAGGCAAGCCGAGCCAGGCTTGCAGTGGCCCTGGCGTGACACCTGCCACCTCAGGCAGAGGGCCTCCCGCGTGCCCTCCATGGCGGGTTTCTCCCCGGAGCCGTGGCCTGGGCACTAGGAAGGCCGGGCCTCCCCGACTCCCGGGAGGAGGGGCTAGCCCAGTTGCGCCCTGGCCCCCAAACCCTCTGGTGCCATCTGCCTGTCTCGGCACTTCTGACTCCACAGAGCCTTTCCTACATCTGGGCTGCCTGCCGTGGCAAAGTGCAGGCGTGGGGTGAGGCCATGGCTTTGTCTTTCCAGGAAAAAATGAGCCCCTGGCCGAAGCAGCAGGCCCAGGCAGAGCCTTGAGCTTGAAGCCCAGTAGGTCTGTGGCCCTCAGGGCCAGAGCAATGCTTTCAAGGCAGGGAAGCGGCCTGCAAGCTGAGTGGGAGTGGGGGAGGGGAGGGAGACAGCTGAAGCCGAGTCCAGAAGGGCGGCGATGGAAGAGCTGCAGCTGGGTCAGAGCCTGGAGGGAGGGCGGGGCCTTCACTGAGGACCCCCCCGCCCCCCGAGGCCAGCCCTAGGCCCCGGCGGTCGCGCATGCGCCCTTGGCCTGTGCGGTGTGTGGGGGCTTGAACCCAAGCCCGCAGGGCTCCCGGAGCGGCCAGAGAAAGAAGGGCCCATGGAGAGGTAGGCGAGGTGGGCAGGGGGCGCCACCTTACTCTCCTCAGCTCCCTGAGGGAGAGAGAGAGAGACAGAGACAGAGAG
Organism: Diceros bicornis minor; assembly: GCF_020826845.1. Lineage (NCBI taxonomy): Eukaryota > Metazoa > Chordata > Mammalia > Perissodactyla > Rhinocerotidae > Diceros > Diceros bicornis. The sequence continues at coordinate 39,131 of NW_026691776.1, forward strand.
AGAGATCCCTGACCTCTGAGTCTCTGCCTCCACCGCTGGCTGGTGCCAACTCACGCGCCATCCCACTTCCAGCCATCACCCCCACGCCTGCCCCGGGGCCAGCCCCACCACAGAGAGGCCGGTTGGTTCCTGCTCACCTCTGTGCCGTCCCTTCCCGACCTGACCCCAGTGCAGGGGATAAGCTTCAGACAAGTCTTTCCATGTCCCTCTGCATGACAATAGACTTCCTCCCCTCTCCCATTCCACAGGCCCACCCACCCGGGACATCCACCTTTGTCATTAGCTCAGGAGAGGATGCAAGATGAGAATCTCTGCTATTGTGTGGGGAGACTCAGTTTCCCGGGTTTCCCCCATGGACACATGTTCTTCAGCTGGGTCTGATTTTCTCCAGACAAGCTGTCTTGGGAAGGATTTGGCCAGCCCTAAGAACCTGAAGGGAAAGGGCGGAGGGGGGTTCTCTCTCTGCCCCCGACAGCCCCGAGCTGGGTCGGTCCCTCAGACCTGGCCAGGGGCAGCCCATCCCCCGGCGCCCTTCCCCGGGGCATCCAAGGGCAGGCTCGGCGCCAGCCCCACCCCGCTCGCCACTGCCCGACCATCGTCCTCCCTCGGGGGGCCTGGGCAGGACAGGGACCCGGCTGTGGGAGGCCTCCAGATCTCAGGCCTGGCACACCGTTTACCAGGCTGCTTCCTCCTCTGACGGGGGCCCAGCACACGCCCCAGGAGACTTGGCAGCCGCCCCCAGGGCTCTATCCTCTGGAACTCGTCCCCTTGGAAGGGGCCTGGCCCAGGTGCCAGGTTCGGCTGGTCGGCCAGCCTCCTTTGGAGAAAGCAGGCAAGCCGAGCCAGGCTTGCAGTGGCCCTGGCGTGACACCTGCCACCTCAGGCAGAGGGCCTCCCGCGTGCCCTCCATGGCGGGTTTCTCCCCGGAGCCGTGGCCTGGGCACTAGGAAGGCCGGGCCTCCCCGACTCCCGGGAGGAGGGGCTAGCCCAGTTGCGCCCTGGCCCCCAAACCCTCTGGTGCCATCTGCCTGTCTCGGCACTTCTGACTCCACAGAGCCTTTCCTACATCTGGGCTGCCTGCCGTGGCAAAGTGCAGGCGTGGGGTGAGGCCATGGCTTTGTCTTTCCAGGAAAAAATGAGCCCCTGGCCGAAGCAGCAGGCCCAGGCAGAGCCTTGAGCTTGAAGCCCAGTAGGTCTGTGGCCCTCAGGGCCAGAGCAATGCTTTCAAGGCAGGGAAGCGGCCTGCAAGCTGAGTGGGAGTGGGGGAGGGGAGGGAGACAGCTGAAGCCGAGTCCAGAAGGGCGGCGATGGAAGAGCTGCAGCTGGGTCAGAGCCTGGAGGGAGGGCGGGGCCTTCACTGAGGACCCCCCCGCCCCCCGAGGCCAGCCCTAGGCCCCGGCGGTCGCGCATGCGCCCTTGGCCTGTGCGGTGTGTGGGGGCTTGAACCCAAGCCCGCAGGGCTCCCGGAGCGGCCAGAGAAAGAAGGGCCCATGGAGAGGTAGGCGAGGTGGGCAGGGGGCGCCACCTTACTCTCCTCAGCTCCCTGAGGGAGAGAGAGAGAGACAGAGACAGAGAGAGAGATCCCTGACCTCTGAGTCTCTGCCTCCACCGCTGGCTGGTGCCAACTCACGCGCCATCCCACTTCCAGCCATCACCCCCACGCCTGCCCCGGGGCCAGCCCCACCACAGAGAGGCCGGTTGGTTCCTGCTCACCTCTGTGCCGTCCCTTCCCGACCTGACCCCAGTGCAGGGGATAAGCTTCAGACAAGTCTTTCCATGTCCCTCTGCATGACAATAGACTTCCTCCCCTCTCCCATTCCACAGGCCCACCCACCCGGGACATCCACCTTTGTCATTAGCTCAGGAGAGGATGCAAGATGAGAATCTCTGCTATTGTGTGGGGAGACTCAGTTTCCCGGGTTTCCCCCATGGACACATGTTCTTCAGCTGGGTCTGATTTTCTCCAGACAAGCTGTCTTGGGAAGGATTTGGCCAGCCCTAAGAAGCTGAAGGGAAAGGGCGGAGGGGGGTTCTCTCTCTGCCCCCGACAGCCCCGAGCTGGGTCGGTCCCTCAGACCTGGCCAGGGGCAGCCCATCCCCCGGCGCCCTTCCCCGGGGCATCCAAGGGCAGGCTCGGCGCCAGCCCCACCCCGCTCGCCACTGCCCGACCATCGTCCTCCCTCGGGGGGCCTGGGCAGGACAGGGACCCGGCTGTGGGAGGCCTCCAGATCTCAGGCCTGGCACACCGTTTACCAGGCTGCTTCCTCCTCTGACGGGGGCCCAGCACACGCCCCAGGAGACTTGGCAGCCGCCCCCAGGGCTCTATCCTCTGGAACTCGTCCCCTTGGAAGGGGCCTGGCCCAGGTGCCAGGTTCGGCTGGTCGGCCAGCCTCCTTTGGAGAAAGCAGGCAAGCCGAGCCAGGCTTGCAGTGGCCCTGGCGTGACACCTGCCACCTCAGGCAGAGGGCCTCCCGCGTGCCCTCCATGGCGGGTTTCTCCCCGGAGCCGTGGCCTGGGCACTAGGAAGGCCGGGCCTCCCCGACTCCCGGGAGGAGGGGCTAGCCCAGTTGCGCCCTGGCCCCCAAACCCTCTGGTGCCATCTGCCTGTCTCGGCACTTCTGACTCCACAGAGCCTTTCCTACATCTGGGCTGCCTGCCGTGGCAAAGTGCAGGCGTGGGGTGAGGCCATGGCTTTGTCTTTCCAGGAAAAAATGAGCCCCTGGCCGAAGCAGCAGGCCCAGGCAGAGCCTTGAGCTTGAAGCCCAGTAGGTCTGTGGCCCTCAGGGCCAGAGCAATGCTTTCAAGGCAGGGAAGCGGCCTGCAAGCTGAGTGGGAGTGGGGGAGGGGAGGGAGACAGCTGAAGCCGAGTCCAGAAGGGCGGCGATGGAAGAGCTGCAGCTGGGTCAGAGCCTGGAGGGAGGGCGGGGCCTTCACTGAGGACCCCCCCGCCCCCCGAGGCCAGCCCTAGGCCCCGGCGGTCGCGCATGCGCCCTTGGCCTGTGCGGTGTGTGGGGGCTTGAACCCAAGCCCGCAGGGCTCCCGGAGCGGCCAGAGAAAGAAGGGCCCATGGAGAGGTAGGCGAGGTGGGCAGGGGGCGCCACCTTACTCTCCTCAGCTCCCTGAGGGAGAGAGAGAGAGACAGAGACAGAGAGAGAGATCCCTGACCTCTGAGTCTCTGCCTCCACCGCTGGCTGGTGCCAACTCACGCGCCATCCCACTTCCAGCCATCACCCCCACGCCTGCCCCGGGGCCAGCCCCACCACAGAGAGGCCGGTTGGTTCCTGCTCACCTCTGTGCCGTCCCTTCCCGACCTGACCCCAGTGCAGGGGATAAGCTTCAGACAAGTCTTTCCATGTCCCTCTGCATGACAATAGACTTCCTCCCCTCTCCCATTCCACAGGCCCACCCACCCGGGACATCCACCTTTGTCATTAGCTCAGGAGAGGATGCAAGATGAGAATCTCTGCTATTGTGTGGGGAGACTCAGTTTCCCGGGTTTCCCCCATGGACACATGTTCTTCAGCTGGGTCTGATTTTCTCCAGACAAGCTGTCTTGGGAAGGATTTGGCCAGCCCTAAGAACCTGAAGGGAAAGGGCGGAGGGGGGTTCTCTCTCTGCCCCCGACAGCCCCGAGCTGGGTCGGTCCCTCAGACCTGGCCAGGGGCAGCCCATCCCCCGGCGCCCTTCCCCGGGGCATCCAAGGGCAGGCTCGGCGCCAGCCCCACCCCGCTCGCCACTGCCCGACCATCGTCCTCCCTCGGGGGGCCTGGGCAGGACAGGGACCCGGCTGTGGGAGGCCTCCAGATCTCAGGCCTGGCACACCGTTTACCAGGCTGCTTCCTCCTCTGACGGGGGCCCAGCACACGCCCCAGGAGACTTGGCAGCCGCCCCCAGGGCTCTATCCTCTGGAACTCGTCCCCTTGGAAGGGGCCTGGCCCAGGTGCCAGGTTCGGCTGGTCGGCCAGCCTCCTTTGGAGAAAGCAGGCAAGCCGAGCCAGGCTTGCAGTGGCCCTGGCGTGACACCTGCCACCTCAGGCAGAGGGCCTCCCGCGTGCCCTCCATGGCGGGTTTCTCCCCGGAGCCGTGGCCTGGGCACTAGGAAGGCCGGGCCTCCCCGACTCCCGGGAGGAGGGGCTAGCCCAGTTGCGCCCTGGCCCCCAAACCCTCTGGTGCCATCTGCCTGTCTCGGCACTTCTGACTCCACAGAGCCTTTCCTACATCTGGGCTGCCTGCCGTGGCAAAGTGCAGGCGTGGGGTGAGGCCATGGCTTTGTCTTTCCAGGAAAAAATGAGCCCCTGGCCGAAGCAGCAGGCCCAGGCAGAGCCTTGAGCTTGAAGCCCAGTAGGTCTGTGGCCCTCAGGGCCAGAGCAATGCTTTCAAGGCAGGGAAGCGGCCTGCAAGCTGAGTGGGAGTGGGGGAGGGGAGGGAGACAGCTGAAGCCGAGTCCAGAAGGGCGGCGATGGAAGAGCTGCAGCTGGGTCAGAGCCTGGAGGGAGGGCGGGGCCTTCACTGAGGACCCCCCCGCCCCCCGAGGCCAGCCCTAGGCCCCGGCGGTCGCGCATGCGCCCTTGGCCTGTGCGGTGTGTGGGGGCTTGAACCCAAGCCCGCAGGGCTCCCGGAGCGGCCAGAGAAAGAAGGGCCCATGGAGAGGTAGGCGAGGTGGGCAGGGGGCGCCACCTTACTCTCCTCAGCTCCCTGAGGGAGAGAGAGAGAGACAGAGACAGAGAGAGAGATCCCTGACCTCTGAGTCTCTGCCTCCACCGCTGGCTGGTGCCAACTCACGCGCCATCCCACTTCCAGCCATCACCCCCACGCCTGCCCCGGGGCCAGCCCCACCACAGAGAGGCCGGTTGGTTCCTGCTCACCTCTGTGCCGTCCCTTCCCGACCTGACCCCAGTGCAGGGGATAAGCTTCAGACAAGTCTTTCCATGTCCCTCTGCATGACAATAGACTTCCTCCCCTCTCCCATTCCACAGGCCCACCCACCCGGGACATCCACCTTTGTCATTAGCTCAGGGAGAGGATGCAAGATGAGAATCTCTGCTATTGTGTGGGGAGACTCAGTTTCCCGGGTTTCCCCCATGGACACATGTTCTTCAGCTGGGTCTGATTTTCTCCAGACAAGCTGTCTTGGGAAGGATTTGGCCAGCCCTAAGAAGCTGAAGGGAAAGGGCGGAGGGGGGTTCTCTCTCTGCCCCCGACAGCCCCGAGCTGGGTCGGTCCCTCAGACCTGGCCAGGGGCAGCCCATCCCCCGGCGCCCTTCCCCGGGGCATCCAAGGGCAGGCTCGGCGCCAGCCCCACCCCGCTCGCCACTGCCCGACCATCGTCCTCCCTCGGGGGGCCTGGGCAGGACAGGGACCCGGCTGTGGGAGGCCTCCAGATCTCAGGCCTGGCACACCGTTTACCAGGCTGCTTCCTCCTCTGACGGGGGCCCAGCACACGCCCCAGGAGACTTGGCAGCCGCCCCCAGGGCTCTATCCTCTGGAACTCGTCCCCTTGGAAGGGGCCTGGCCCAGGTGCCAGGTTCGGCTGGTCGGCCAGCCTCCTTTGGAGAAAGCAGGCAAGCCGAGCCAGGCTTGCAGTGGCCCTGGCGTGACACCTGCCACCTCAGGCAGAGGGCCTCCCGCGTGCCCTCCATGGCGGGTTTCTCCCCGGAGCCGTGGCCTGGGCACTAGGAAGGCCGGGCCTCCCCGACTCCCGGGAGGAGGGGCTAGCCCAGTTGCGCCCTGGCCCCCAAACCCTCTGGTGCCATCTGCCTGTCTCGGCACTTCTGACTCCACAGAGCCTTTCCTACATCTGGGCTGCCTGCCGTGGCAAAGTGCAGGCGTGGGGTGAGGCCATGGCTTTGTCTTTCCAGGAAAAAATGAGCCCCTGGCCGAAGCAGCAGGCCCAGGCAGAGCCTTGAGCTTGAAGCCCAGTAGGTCTGTGGCCCTCAGGGCCAGAGCAATGCTTTCAAGGCAGGGAAGCGGCCTGCAAGCTGAGTGGGAGTGGGGGAGGGGAGGGAGACAGCTGAAGCCGAGTCCAGAAGGGCGGCGATGGAAGAGCTGCAGCTGGGTCAGAGCCTGGAGGGAGGGCGGGGCCTTCACTGAGGACCCCCCCGCCCCCCGAGGCCAGCCCTAGGCCCCGGCGGTCGCGCATGCGCCCTTGGCCTGTGCGGTGTGTGGGGGCTTGAACCCAAGCCCGCAGGGCTCCCGGAGCGGCCAGAGAAAGAAGGGCCCATGGAGAGGTAGGCGAGGTGGGCAGGGGGCGCCACCTTACTCTCCTCAGCTCCCTGAGGGAGAGAGAGAGAGACAGAGACAGAGAGAGAGATCCCTGACCTCTGAGTCTCTGCCTCCACCGCTGGCTGGTGCCAACTCACGCGCCATCCCACTTCCAGCCATCACCCCCACGCCTGCCCCGGGGCCAGCCCCACCACAGAGAGGCCGGTTGGTTCCTGCTCACCTCTGTGCCGTCCCTTCCCGACCTGACCCCAGTGCAGGGGATAAGCTTCAGACAAGTCTTTCCATGTCCCTCTGCATGACAGTAGACTTCCTCCCCTCTCCCATTCCACAGGCCCACCCACCCGGGACATCCACCTTTGTCATTAGCTCAGGAGAGGATGCAAGATGAGAATCTCTGCTATTGTGTGGGGAGACTCAGTTTCCCGGGTTTCCCCCATGGACACATGTTCTTCAGCTGGGTCTGATTTTCTCCAGACAAGCTGTCTTGGGAAG
>NW_026691777.1:0-45770 GCF_020826845.1 Diceros bicornis minor
CCGACCTGACCCCAGTGCAGGGGATAAGCTTCAGACAAGTCTTTCCATGTCCCTCTGCATGACAATAGACTTCCTCCCCTCTCCCATTCCACAGGCCCACCCGGGACATCCACCTTTGTCATTAGCTCAGGAGAGGATGCAAGATGAGAATCTCTGCTATTGTGTGGGGAGACTCAGTTTCCCGGGTTTCCCCCATGGACACATGTTCTTCAGCTGGGTCTGATTTTCTCCAGACAAGCTGTCTTGGGAAGGATTTGGCCAGCCCTAAGAAGCTGAAGGGAAAGGGCGGAGGGGGGTTCTCTCTCTGCCCCCGACAGCCCCGAGCTGGGTCGGTCCCTCAGACCTGGCCAGGGGCAGCCCATCCCCCGGCGCCCTTCCCCGGGGCATCCAAGGGCAGGCTCGGCGCCAGCCCCACCCCGCTCGCCACTGCCCGACCATCGTCCTCCCTCGGGGGGCCTGGGCGGGACAGGGACCCGGCTGTGGGAGGCCTCCAGATCTCAGGCCTGGCACACCGTTTACCAGGCTGCTTCCTCCTCTGACGGGGGCCCAGCACACGCCCCAGGAGACTTGGCAGCCGCCCCCAGGGCTCTATCCTCTGCAACTCGTCCCCTTGGAAGGGGCCTGGCCCAGGTGCCATGTTCGGCTGGTCGGCCAGCCTCCTTTGGAGAAAGCAGGCAAGCCGAGCCAGGCTTGCAGTGGCCCTGGCGTGACACCTGCCACCTCAGGCAGAGGGCCTCCCGCGTGCCCTCCATGGCGGGTTTCTCCCCGGAGCCGTGGCCTGGGCACTAGGAAGGCCGGGCCTCCCCGACTCCCGGGAGGAGGGGCTAGCCCAGTTGCGCCCTGGCCCCCAAACCCTCTGGTGCCATCTGCCTGTCTCGGCACTTCTGACTCCACAGAGCCTTTCCTACATCTGGGCTGCCTGCCGTGGCAAAGTGCAGGCGTGGGGTGAGGCCATGCCTTCTCTTTCCAGGAAAAAGTGAGCCCCTGGCCGAAGCAGCAGGCCCAGGCAGAGCCTTGAGCTTGAAGCCCAGTAGGTCTGTGGCCCTCAGGGCCAGAGCAATGCTTTCAAGGCAGGGAAGCGGCCTGCAAGCTGAGTGGGAGTGGGGGAGGGGAGGGAGACAGCTGAAGCCGAGTCCAGAAGGGCGGCGATGGAAGAGCTGCAGCTGGGTCAGAGCCTGGAGGGAGGGCGGGGCCTTCACTGAGGACCCCCCCCCCCCCCGAGGCCAGCCCTAGGCCCAGGCGGTCGCGCATGCGCCCTTGGCCTGTGCGGTGTGTGGGGGCTTGAACCCAAGCCCGCAGGGCTCCCGGAGCGGCCAGAGAAAGAAGGGCCCATGGAGAGGTAGGCGAGGTGGGCAGGGGGCGCCACCTTACTCTCCTCAGCTCCCTGAGGGAGAGAGAGAGAGACAGAGACAGAGAGAGAGATCCCTGACCTCTGAGTCTCTGCCTCCACCGCTGGCTGGTGCCAACTCACGCGCCATCCCACTTCCAGCCATCACCCCCACGCCTGCCCCGGGGCCAGCCCCACCACAGAGAGGCCGGTTGGTTCCTGCTCACCTCTGTGCCGTCCCTTCCCGACCTGACCCCAGTGCAGGGGATAAGCTTCAGACAAGTCTTTCCATGTCCCTCTGCATGACATTAGACTTCCTCCCCTCTCCCATTCCACAGGCCCACCCGGGACATCCACCTTTGTCATTAGCTCAGGAGAGGATGCAAGATGAGAATCTCTGCTATTGTGTGGGGAGACTCAGTTTCCCGGGTTTCCCCCATGGACACATGTTCTTCAGCTGGGTCTGATTTTCTCCAGACAAGCTGTCTTGGGAAGGATTTGGCCAGCCCTAAGAACCTGAAGGGAAAGGGCGGAGGGGGGTTCTCTCTCTGCCCCCGACAGCCCCGAGCTGGGTCGGTCCCTCAGACCTGGCCAGGGGCAGCCCATCCCCCGGCGCCCTTCCCCGGGGCATCCAAGGGCAGGCTCGGCGCCAGCCCCACCCCGCTCGCCACTGCCCGACCATCGTCCTCCCTCGGGGGGCCTGGGCGGGACAGGGACCCGGCTGTGGGAGGCCTCCAGATCTCAGGCCTGGCACACCGTTTACCAGGCTGCTTCCTCCTCTGACGGGGGCCCAGCACACGCCCCAGGAGACTTGGCAGCCGCCCCCAGGGCTCTATCCTCTGGAACTCGTCCCCTTGGAAGGGGCCTGGCCCAGGTGCCAGGTTCGGCTGGTCGGCCAGCCTCCTTTGGAGAAAGCAGGCAAGCCGAGCCAGGCTTGCAGTGGCCCTGGCGTGACACCTGCCACCTCAGGCAGAGGGCCTCCCGCGTGCCCTCCATGGCGGGTTTCTCCCCGGAGCCGTGGCCTGGGCACTAGGAAGGCCGGGCCTCCCCGACTCCCGGGAGGAGGGGCTAGCCCAGTTGCGCCCTGGCCCCCAAACCCTCTGGTGCCATCTGCCTGTCTCGGCACTTCTGACTCCACAGAGCCTTTCCTACATCTGGGCTGCCTGCCGTGGCAAAATGCAGGCGTGGGGTGAGGCCATGCCTTCTCTTTCCAGGAAAAAGTGAGCCCCTGGCCGAAGCAGCAGGCCCAGGCAGAGCCTTGAGCTTGAAGCCCAGTAGGTCTGTGGCCCTCAGGGCCAGAGCAATGCTTTCAAGGCAGGGAAGCGGCCTGCAAGCTGAGTGGGAGTGGGGGAGGGGAGGGAGACAGCTGAAGCCGAGTCCAGAAGGGCGGCGATGGAAGAGCTGCAGCTGGGTCAGAGCCTGGAGGGAGGGCGGGGCCTTCACTGAGGACCCCCCCCCCCTGAGGCCAGCACTAGGCCCAGGCGGTCGCGCATGCTCCCTTGGCCTGTGCGGTGTGTGGGGGCTTGAACCCAAGCCCGCAGGGCTCCCGGAGCGGCCAGAGAAAGAAGGGCCCATGGAGAGGTAGGCGAGGTGGGCAGGGGGAGCCACCTTACTCTCCTCAGCTCCCTGAGGGAGAGAGAGAGAGACAGAGACAGAGAGAGAGATCCCTGACCTCTGAGTCTCTGCCTCCACCGCTGGCTGGGTGCCAACTCACGCGCCATCGCCATCCCACTTCCAGCCATCACCCCCACGCCTGCCCCGGGGCCAGCCCCACCACAGAGAGGCCGGTTGGTTCCTGCTCACCTCTGTGCCGTCCCTTCCCGACCTGACCCCAGTGCAGGGGATAAGCTTCAGACAAGTCTTTCCATGTCCCTCTGCATGACAATAGACTTCCTCCCCTCTCCCATTCCACAGGCCCACCCGGGACATCCACCTTTGTCATTAGCTCAGGAGAGGATGCAAGATGAGAATCTCTGCTATTGTGTGGGGAGACTCAGTTTCCCGGGTTTCCCCCATGGACACATGTTCTTCAGCTGGGTCTGATTTTCTCCAGACAAGCTGTCTTGGGAAGGATTTGGCCAGCCCTAAGAAGCTGAAGGGAAAGGGCGGAGGGGGGTTCTCTCTCTGCCCCCGACAGCCCCGAGCTGGGTCGGTCCCTCAGACCTGGCCAGGGGCAGCCCATCCCCCGGCGCCCTTCCCCGGGGCATCCAAGGGCAGGCTCGGCGCCAGCCCCACCCCGCTCGCCACTGCCCGACCATCGTCCTCCCTCGGGGGGCCTGGGCGGGACAGGGACCCGGCTGTGGGAGGCCTCCAGATCTCAGGCCTGGCACACCGTTTACCAGGCTGCTTCCTCCTCTGACGGGGGCCCAGCACACGCCCCAGGAGACTTGGCAGCCGCCCCCAGGGCTCTATCCTCTGGAACTCGTCCCCTTGGAAGGGGCCTGGCCCAGGTGCCAGGTTCGGGCTGGTCGGCCTGCCTCCTTTGGAGAAAGCAGGCAAGCCGAGCCAGGCTTGCAGTGGCCCTGGCGTGACACCTGCCACCTCAGGCAGAGGGCCTCCCGCGTGCCCTCCATGGCGGGTTTCTCCCCGGAGCCGTGGCCTGGGCACTAGGAAGGCCGGGCCTCCCCGACTCCCGGGAGGAGGGGCTAGCCCAGTTGCGCCCTGGCCCCCAAACCCTCTGGTGCCATCTGCCTGTCTCGGCACTTCTGACTCCACAGAGCCTTTCCTACATCTGGGCTGCCTGCCGTGGCAAAGTGCAGGCGTGGGGTGAGGCCATGCCTTCTCTTTCCAGGAATAAGTGAGCCCCTGGCCGAAGCAGCAGGCCCAGGCAGAGCCTTGAGCTTGAAGCCCAGTAGGTCTGTGGCCCTCAGGGCCAGAGCAATGCTTTCAAGGCAGGGAAGCGGCCTGCAAGCTGAGTGGGAGTGGGGGAGGGGAGGGAGACAGCTGAAGCCGAGTCCAGAAGGGCGGCGATGGAAGAGCTGCAGCTGGGTCAGAGCCTGGAGGGAGGGCGGGGCCTTCACTGAGGACCCCCCCCACCCCGAGGCCAGCCCTAGGCCCAGGCGGTCGCGCATGCGCCCTTGGCCTGTGCGGTGTGTGGGGGCTTGAACCCAAGCCCGCAGGGCTCCCGGAGCGGCCAGAGAAAGAAGGGCCCATGGAGATGTAGGCGAGGTGGGCAGGGGGCGCCACCTTACTCTCCTCAGCTCCCTGAGGGAGAGAGAGAGAGACAGAGACAGAGAGAGTGATCCCTGACCTCTGAGTCTCTGCCTCCACCGCTGGCTGGTGCCAACTCACGCGCCATCCCACTTCCAGCCATCACCCCCACGCCTGCCCCGGGGCCAGCCCCACCACAGAGAGGCCGGTTGGTTCCTGCTCACCTCTGTGCCGTCCCTTCCCGACCTGACCCCAGTGCAGGGGATAAGCTTCAGACAAGTCTTTCCATGTCCCTCTGCATGACAATAGACTTCCTCCCCTCTCCCATTCCACAGGCCCACCCGGGACATCCACCTTTGTCATTAGCTCAGGAGAGGATGCAAGATGAGAATCTCTGCTATTGTGTGGGGAGACTCAGTTTCCCGGGTTTCCCCCATGGACACATGTTCTTCAGCTGGGTCTGATTTTCTCCAGACAAGCTGTCTTGGGAAGGATTTGGCCAGCCCTAAGAACCTGAAGGGAAAGGGCGGAGGGGGGTTCTCTCTCTGCCCCCGACAGCCCCGAGCTGGGTCGGTCCCTCAGACCTGGCCAGGGGCAGCCCATCCCCCGGCGCCCTTCCCCGGGGCATCCAAGGGCAGGCTCGGCGCCAGCCCCACCCCGCTCGCCACTGCCCGACCATCGTCCTCCCTCGGGGGGCCTGGGCGGGACAGGGACCCGGCTGTGGGAGGCCTCCAGATCTCAGGCCTGGCACACCGTTTACCAGGCTGCTTCCTCCTCTGACGGGGGCCCAGCACACGCCCCAGGAGACTTGGCAGCCGCCCCCAGGGCTCTATCCTCTGGAACTCGTCCCCTTGGAAGGGGCCTGGCCCAGGTGCCAGGTTCGGCTGGTCGGCCAGCCTCCTTTGGAGAAAGCAGGCAAGCCGAGCCAGGCTTGCAGTGGCCCTGGCGTGACACCTGCCACCTCAGGCAGAGGGCCTCCCGCGTGCCCTCCATGGCGGGTTTCTCCCCGGAGCCGTGGCCTGGGCACTAGGAAGGCCGGGCCTCCCCGACTCCCGGGAGGAGGGGCTAGCCCAGTTGCGCCCTGGCCCCCAAACCCTCTGGTGCCATCTGCCTGTCTCGGCACTTCTGACTCCACAGAGCCTTTCCTACATCTGGGCTGCCTGCCGTGGCAAAATGCAGGCGTGGGGTGAGGCCATGCCTTCTCTTTCCAGGAAAAAGTGAGCCCCTGGCCGAAGCAGCAGGCCCAGGCAGAGCCTTGAGCTTGAAGCCAAGTAGGTCTGTGGCCCTCAGGGCCAGAGCAATGCTTTCAAGGCAGGGAAGCGGCCTGCAAGCTGAGTGGGAGTGGGGGAGGGGAGGGAGACAGCTGAAGCCGAGTCCAGAAGGGCGGCGATGGAAGAGCTGCAGCTGGGTCAGAGCCTGGAGGGAGGGCGGGGCCTTCACTGAGGACCCCCCCCCCCTGAGGCCAGCACTAGGCCCAGGCGGTCGCGCATGCTCCCTTGGCCTGTGCGGTGTGTGGGGGCTTGAACCCAAGCCCGCAGGGCTCCCGGAGCGGCCAGAGAAAGAAGGGCCCATGGAGAGGTAGGCGAGGTGGGCAGGGGGAGCCACCTTACTCTCCTCAGCTCCCTGAGGGAGAGAGAGAGAGACAGAGACAGAGAGAGAGATCCCTGACCTCTGAGTCTCTGCCTCCACCGCTGGCTGGTGCCAACTCACGCGCCATCCCACTTCCAGCCATCACCCCCACGCCTGCCCCGGGGCCAGCCCCACCACAGAGAGGCCGGTTGGTTCCTGCTCACCTCTGTGCCGTCCCTTCCCGACCTGACCCCAGTGCAGGGGATAAGCTTCAGACAAGTCTTTCCATGTCCCTCTGCATGACAATAGACTTCCTCCCCTCTCCCATTCCACAGGCCCACCCGGGACATCCACCTTTGTCATTAGCTCAGGAGAGGATGCAAGATGAGAATCTCTGCTATTGTGTGGGGAGACTCAGTTTCCCGGGTTTCCCCCATGGACACATGTTCTTCAGCTGGGTCTGATTTTCTCCAGACAAGCTGTCTTGGGAAGGATTTGGCCAGCCCTAAGAACCTGAAGGGAAAGGGCGGAGGGGGGTTCTCTCTCTGCCCCCGACAGCCCCGAGCTGGGTCGGTCCCTCAGACCTGGCCAGGGGCAGCCCATCCCCCGGCGCCCTTCCCCGGGGCATCCAAGGGCAGGCTCGGCGCCAGCCCCACCCCGCTCGCCACTGCCCGACCATCGTCCTCCCTCGGGGGGCCTGGGCGGGACAGGGACCCGGCTGTGGGAGGCCTCCAGATCTCAGGCCTGGCACATCGTTTACCAGGCTGCTTCCTCCTCTGACGGGGGCCCAGCACACGCCCCAGGAGACTTGGCAGCCGCCCCCAGGGCTCTATCCTCTGGAACTCGTCCCCTTGGAAGGGGCCTGGCCCAGGTGCCAGGTTCGGCTGGTCGGCCAGCCTCCTTTGGAGAAAGCAGGCAAGCCGAGCCAGGCTTGCAGTGGCCCTGGCGTGACACCTGCCACCTCAGGCAGAGGGCCTCCCGCGTGCCCTCCATGGCGGGTTTCTCCCCGGAGCCGTGGCCTGGGCACTAGGAAGGCCGGGCCTCCCCGACTCCCGGGAGGAGGGGCTAGCCCAGTTGCGCCCTGGCCCCCAAACCCTCTGGTGCCATCTGCCTGTCTCGGCACTTCTGACTCCACAGAGCCTTTCCTACATCTGGGCTGCCTGCCGTGGCAAAGTGCAGGCGTGGGGTGAGGCCATGCCTTCTCTTTCCAGGAAAAAGTGAGCCCCTGGCCGAAGCAGCAGGCCCAGGCAGAGCCTTGAGCTTGAAGCCCAGTAGGTCTGTGGCCCTCAGGGCCAGAGCAATGCTTTCAAGGCAGGGAAGCGGCCTGCAAGCTGAGTGGGAGTGGGGGAGGGGAGGGAGACAGCTGAAGCCGAGTCCAGAAGGGCGGCGATGGAAGAGCTGCAGCTGGGTCAGAGCCTGGAGGGAGGGCGGGGCCTTCACTGAGGACCCCCCCCCCCCGAGGCCAGCCCTAGGCCCAGGCGGTCGCGCATGCGCCCTTGGCCTGTGCGGTGTGTGGGGGCTTGAACCCAAGCCCGCAGGGCTCCCGGAGCGGCCAGAGAAAGAAGGGCCCATGGAGAGGTAGGCGAGGTGGGCAGGGGGCGCCACCTTACTCTCCTCAGCTCCCTGAGGGAGAGAGAGAGAGACAGAGACAGAGAGAGAGATCCCTGACCTCTGAGTCTCTGCCTCCACCGCTGGCTGGTGCCAACTCACGCGCCATCCCACTTCCAGCCATCACCCCCACGCCTGCCCCGGGGCCAGCCCCACCACAGAGAGGCCGGTTGGTTCCTGCTCACCTCTGTGCCGTCCCTTCCCGACCTGACCCCAGTGCAGGGGATAAGCTTCAGACAAGTCTTTCCATGTCCCTCTGCATGACAATAGACTTCCTCCCCTCTCCCATTCCACAGGCCCACCCGGGACATCCACCTTTGTCATTAGCTCAGGAGAGGATGCAAGATGAGAATCTCTGCTATTGTGTGGGGAGACTCAGTTTCCCGGGTTTCCCCCATGGACACATGTTCTTCAGCTGGGTCTGATTTTCTCCAGACAAGCTGTCTTGGGAAGGATTTGGCCAGCCCTAAGAAGCTGAAGGGAAAGGGCGGAGGGGGGTTCTCTCTCTGCCCCCGACAGCCCCGAGCTGGGTCGGTCCCTCAGACCTGGCCAGGGGCAGCCCATCCCCCGGCGCCCTTCCCCGGGGCATCCAAGGGCAGGCTCGGCGCCAGCCCCACCCCGCTCGCCACTGCCCGACCATCGTCCTCCCTCGGGGGGCCTGGGCGGGACAGGGACCCGGCTGTGGGAGGCCTCCAGATCTCAGGCCTGGCACACCGTTTACCAGGCTGCTTCCTCCTCTGACGGGGGCCCAGCACACGCCCCAGGAGACTTGGCAGCCGCCCCCAGGGCTCTATCCTCTGCAACTCGTCCCCTTGGAAGGGGCCTGGCCCAGGTGCCATGTTCGGCTGGTCGGCCAGCCTCCTTTGGAGAAAGCAGGCAAGCCGAGCCAGGCTTGCAGTGGCCCTGGCGTGACACCTGCCACCTCAGGCAGAGGGCCTCCCGCGTGCCCTCCATGGCGGGTTTCTCCCCGGAGCCGTGGCCTGGGCACTAGGAAGGCCGGGCCTCCCCGACTCCCGGGAGGAGGGGCTAGCCCAGTTGCGCCCTGGCCCCCAAACCCTCTGGTGCCATCTGCCTGTCTCGGCACTTCTGACTCCACAGAGCCTTTCCTACATCTGGGCTGCCTGCCGTGGCAAAGTGCAGGCGTGGGGTGAGGCCATGCCTTCTCTTTCCAGGAAAAAGTGAGCCCCTGGCCGAAGCAGCAGGCCCAGGCAGAGCCTTGAGCTTGAAGCCCAGTAGGTCTGTGGCCCTCAGGGCCAGAGCAATGCTTTCAAGGCAGGGAAGCGGCCTGCAAGCTGAGTGGGAGTGGGGGAGGGGAGGGAGACAGCTGAAGCCGAGTCCAGAAGGGCGGCGATGGAAGAGCTGCAGCTGGGTCAGAGCCTGGAGGGAGGGCGGGGCCTTCACTGAGGACCCCCCCCCCCCCGAGGCCAGCCCTAGGCCCAGGCGGTCGCGCATGCGCCCTTGGCCTGTGCGGTGTGTGGGGGCTTGAACCCAAGCCCGCAGGGCTCCCGGAGCGGCCAGAGAAAGAAGGGCCCATGGAGAGGTAGGCGAGGTGGGCAGGGGGCGCCACCTTACTCTCCTCAGCTCCCTGAGGGAGAGAGAGAGAGACAGAGACAGAGAGAGAGATCCCTGACCTCTGAGTCTCTGCCTCCACCGCTGGCTGGTGCCAACTCACGCGCCATCCCACTTCCAGCCATCACCCCCACGCCTGCCCCGGGGCCAGCCCCACCACAGAGAGGCCGGTTGGTTCCTGCTCACCTCTGTGCCGTCCCTTCCCGACCTGACCCCAGTGCAGGGGATAAGCTTCAGACAAGTCTTTCCATGTCCCTCTGCATGACAATAGACTTCCTCCCCTCTCCCATTCCACAGGCCCACCCGGGACATCCACCTTTGTCATTAGCTCAGGAGAGGATGCAAGATGAGAATCTCTGCTATTGTGTGG
Source organism: Diceros bicornis minor (assembly GCF_020826845.1). Lineage (NCBI taxonomy): Eukaryota > Metazoa > Chordata > Mammalia > Perissodactyla > Rhinocerotidae > Diceros > Diceros bicornis. Next base: position 9,594 of record NW_026691777.1, read on the forward strand.
GGAGACTCAGTTTCCCGGGTTTCCCCCATGGACACATGTTCTTCAGCTGGGTCTGATTTTCTCCAGACAAGCTGTCTTGGGAAGGATTTGGCCAGCCCTAAGAAGCTGAAGGGAAAGGGCGGAGGGGGGTTCTCTCTCTGCCCCCGACAGCCCCGAGCTGGGTCGGTCCCTCAGACCTGGCCAGGGGCAGCCCATCCCCCGGCGCCCTTCCCCGGGGCATCCAAGGGCAGGCTCGGCGCCAGCCCCACCCCGCTCGCCACTGCCCGACCATCGTCCTCCCTCGGGGGGCCTGGGCGGGACAGGGACCCGGCTGTGGGAGGCCTCCAGATCTCAGGCCTGGCACACCGTTTACCAGGCTGCTTCCTCCTCTGACGGGGGCCCAGCACACGCCCCAGGAGACTTGGCAGCCGCCCCCAGGGCTCTATCCTCTGGAACTCGTCCCCTTGGAAGGGGCCTGGCCCAGGTGCCAGGTTCGGCTGGTCGGCCAGCCTCCTTTGGAGAAAGCAGGCAAGCCGAGCCAGGCTTGCAGTGGCCCTGGCGTGACACCTGCCACCTCAGGCAGAGGGCCTCCCGCGTGCCCTCCATGGCGGGTTTCTCCCCGGAGCCGTGGCCTGGGCACTAGGAAGGCCGGGCCTCCCCGACTCCCGGGAGGAGGGGCTAGCCCAGTTGCGCCCTGGCCCCCAAACCCTCTGGTGCCATCTGCCTGTCTCGGCACTTCTGACTCCACAGAGCCTTTCCTACATCTGGGCTGCCTGCCGTGGCAAAGTGCAGGCGTGGGGTGAGGCCATGCCTTCTGTTTCCAGGAATAAGTGAGCCCCTGGCCGAAGCAGCAGGCCCAGGCAGAGCCTTGAGCTTGAAGCCCAGTAGGTCTGTGGCCCTCAGGGCCAGAGCAATGCTTTCAAGGCAGGGAAGCGGCCTGCAAGCTGAGTGGGAGTGGGGGAGGGGAGGGAGACAGCTGAAGCCGAGTCCAGAAGGGCGGCGATGGAAGAGCTGCAGCTGGGTCAGAGCCTGGAGGGAGGGCGGGGCCTTCACTGAGGACCCCCCCCACCCCGAGGCCAGCCCTAGGCCCCGGCGGTCGCGCATGCGCCCTTGGCCTGTGCGGTGTGTGGGGGCTTGAACCCAAGCCCGCAGGGCTCCCGGAGCGGCCAGAGAAAGAAGGGCCCATGGAGATGTAGGCGAGGTGGGCAGGGGGCGCCACCTTACTCTCCTCAGCTCCCTGAGGGAGAGAGAGAGAGACAGAGACAGAGAGAGAGATCCCTGACCTCTGAGTCTCTGCCTCCACCGCTGGCTGGTGCCAACTCACGCGCCATCCCACTTCCAGCCATCACCCCCACGCCTGCCCCGGGGCCAGCCCCACCACAGAGAGGCCGGTTGGTTCCTGCTCACCTCTGTGCCGTCCCTTCCCGACCTGACCCCAGTGCAGGGGATAAGCTTCAGACAAGTCTTTCCATGTCCCTCTGCATGACAATAGACTTCCTCCCCTCTCCCATTCCACAGGCCCACCCGGGACATCCACCTTTGTCATTAGCTCAGGAGAGGATGCAAGATGAGAATCTCTGCTATTGTGTGGGGAGACTCAGTTTCCCGGGTTTCCCCCATGGACACATGTTCTTCAGCTGGGTCTGATTTTCTCCAGACAAGCTGTCTTGGGAAGGATTTGGCCAGCCCTAAGAAGCTGAAGGGAAAGGGCGGAGGGGGGTTCTCTCTCTGCCCCCGACAGCCCCGAGCTGGGTCGGTCCCTCAGACCTGGCCAGGGGCAGCCCATCCCCCGGCGCCCTTCCCCGGGGCATCCAAGGGCAGGCTCGGCGCCAGCCCCACCCCGCTCGCCACTGCCCGACCATCGTCCTCCCTCGGGGGGCCTGGGCGGGACAGGGACCCGGCTGTGGGAGGCCTCCAGATCTCAGGCCTGGCACACCGTTTACCAGGCTGCTTCCTCCTCTGACGGGGGCCCAGCACACGCCCCAGGAGACTTGGCAGCCGCCCCCAGGGCTCTATCCTCTGGAACTCGTCCCCTTGGAAGGGGCCTGGCCCAGGTGCCAGGTTCGGCTGGTCGGCCAGCCTCCTTTGGAGAAAGCAGGCAAGCCGAGCCAGGCTTGCAGTGGCCCTGGCGTGACACCTGCCACCTCAGGCAGAGGGCCTCCCGCGTGCCCTCCATGGCGGGTTTCTCCCCGGAGCCGTGGCCTGGGCACTAGGAAGGCCGGGCCTCCCCGACTCCCGGGAGGAGGGGCTAGCCCAGTTGCGCCCTGGCCCCCAAACCCTCTGGTGCCATCTGCCTGTCTCGGCACTTCTGACTCCACAGAGCCTTTCCTACATCTGGGCTGCCTGCCGTGGCAAAATGCAGGCGTGGGGTGAGGCCATGCCTTCTCTTTCCAGGAAAAAGTGAGCCCCTGGCCGAAGCAGCAGGCCCAGGCAGAGCCTTGAGCTTGAAGCCCAGTAGGTCTGTGGCCCTCAGGGCCAGAGCAATGCTTTCAAGGCAGGGAAGCGGCCTGCAAGCTGAGTGGGAGTGGGGGAGGGGAGGGAGACAGCTGAAGCCGAGTCCAGAAGGGCGGAGATGGAAGAGCTGCAGCTGGGTCAGAGCCTGGAGGGAGGGCGGGGCCTTCACTGAGGACCCCCCCCCCCCTGAGGCCAGCACTAGGCCCAGGTGGTCGCGCATGCTCCCTTGGCCTGTGCGGTGTGTGGGGGCTTGAACCCAAGCCCGCAGGGCTCCCGGAGCGGCCAGAGAAAGAAGGGCCCATGGAGAGGTAGGCGAGGTGGGCAGGGGGAGCCACCTTACTCTCCTCAGCTCCCTGAGGGAGAGAGAGAGAGACAGAGACAGAGAGAGAGATCCCTGACCTCTGAGTCTCTGCCTCCACCGCTGGCTGGTGCCAACTCACGCGCCATCCCACTTCCAGCCATCACCCCCACGCCTGCCCCGGGGCCAGCCCCACCACAGAGAGGCCGGTTGGTTCCTGCTCACCTCTGTGCCGTCCCTTCCCGACCTGACCCCAGTGCAGGGGATAAGCTTCAGACAAGTCTTTCCATGTCCCTCTGCATGACAATAGACTTCCTCCCCTCTCCCATTCCACAGGCCCACCCGGGACATCCACCTTTGTCATTAGCTCAGGAGAGGATGCAAGATGAGAATCTCTGCTATTGTGTGGGGAGACTCAGTTTCCCGGGTTTCCCCCATGGACACATGTTCTTCAGCTGGGTCTGATTTTCTCCAGACAAGCTGTCTTGGGAAGGATTTGGCCAGCCCTAAGAACCTGAAGGGAAAGGGCGGAGGGGGGTTCTCTCTCTGCCCCCGACAGCCCCGAGCTGGGTCGGTCCCTCAGACCTGGCCAGGGGCAGCCCATCCCCCGGCGCCCTTCCCCGGGGCATCCAAGGGCAGGCTCGGCGCCAGCCCCACCCCGCTCGCCACTGCCCGACCATCGTCCTCCCTCGGGGGGCCTGGGCGGGACAGGGACCCGGCTGTGGGAGGCCTCCAGATCTCAGGCCTGGCACACCGTTTACCAGGCTGCTTCCTCCTCTGACGGGGGCCCAGCACACGCCCCAGGAGACTTGGCAGCCGCCCCCAGGGCTCTATCCTCTGGAACTCGTCCCCTTGGAAGGGGCCTGGCCCAGGTGCCAGGTTCGGCTGGTCGGCCAGCCTCCTTTGGAGAAAGCAGGCAAGCCGAGCCAGGCTTGCAGTGGCCCTGGCGTGACACCTGCCACCTCAGGCAGAGGGCCTCCCGCGTGCCCTCCATGGCGGGTTTCTCCCCGGAGCCGTGGCCTGGGCACTAGGAAGGCCGGGCCTCCCCGACTCCCGGGAGGAGGGGCTAGCCCAGTTGCGCCCTGGCCCCCAAACCCTCTGGTGCCATCTGCCTGTCTCGGCACTTCTGACTCCACAGAGCCTTTCCTACATCTGGGCTGCCTGCCGTGGCAAAGTGCAGGCGTGGGGTGAGGCCATGCCTTCTGTTTCCAGGAATAAGTGAGCCCCTGGCCGAAGCAGCAGGCCCAGGCAGAGCCTTGAGCTTGAAGCCCAGTAGGTCTGTGGCCCTCAGGGCCAGAGCAATGCTTTCAAGGCAGGGAAGCGGCCTGCAAGCTGAGTGGGAGTGGGGGAGGGGAGGGAGACAGCTGAAGCCGAGTCCAGAAGGGCGGCGATGGAAGAGCTGCAGCTGGGTCAGAGCCTGGAGGGAGGGCGGGGCCTTCACTGAGGACCCCCCCCACCCCGAGGCCAGCCCTAGGCCCCCGGCGGTCGCGCATGCTCCCTTGGCCTGTGCGGTGTGTGGGGGCTTGAACCCAAGCCCGCAGGGCTCCCGGAGCGGCCAGAGAAAGAAGGGCCCATGGAGATGTAGGCGAGGTGGGCAGGGGGCGCCACCTTACTCTCCTCAGCTCCCTGAGGGAGAGAGAGAGAGACAGAGACAGAGAGAGTGATCCCTGACCTCTGAGTCTCTGCCTCCACCGCTGGCTGGTGCCAACTCACGCGCCATCCCACTTCCAGCCATCACCCCCACGCCTGCCCCGGGGCCAGCCCCACCACAGAGAGGCCGGTTGGTTCCTGCTCACCTCTGTGCCCTCCCTTCCCGACCTGACCCCAGTGCAGGGGATAAGCTTCAGACAAGTCTTTCCATGTCCCTCTGCATGACAATAGACTTCCTCCCCTCTCCCATTCCACAGGCCCACCCGGGACATCCACCTTTGTCATTAGCTCAGGAGAGGATGCAAGATGAGAATCTCTGCTATTGTGTGGGGAGACTCAGTTTCCCGGGTTTCCCCCATGGACACATGTTCTTCAGCTGGGTCTGATTTTCTCCAGACAAGCTGTCTTGGGAAGGATTTGGCCAGCCCTAAGAACCTGAAGGGAAAGGGCGGAGGGGGGTTCTCTCTCTGCCCCCGACAGCCCCGAGCTGGGTCGGTCCCTCAGACCTGGCCAGGGGCAGCCCATCCCCCGGCGCCCTTCCCCGGGGCATCCAAGGGCAGGCTCGGCGCCAGCCCCACCCCGCTCGCCACTGCCCGACCATCGTCCTCCCTCGGGGGGCCTGGGCGGGACAGGGACCCGGCTGTGGGAGGCCTCCAGATCTCAGGCCTGGCACACCGTTTACCAGGCTGCTTCCTCCTCTGACGGGGGCCCAGCACACGCCCCAGGAGACTTGGCAGCCGCCCCCAGGGCTCTATCCTCTGGAACTCGTCCCCTTGGAAGGGGCCTGGCCCAGGTGCCAGGTTCGGCTGGTCGGCCAGCCTCCTTTGGAGAAAGCAGGCAAGCCGAGCCAGGCTTGCAGTGGCCCTGGCGTGACACCTGCCACCTCAGGCAGAGGGCCTCCCGCGTGCCCTCCATGGCGGGTTTCTCCCCGGAGCCGTGGCCTGGGCACTAGGAAGGCCGGGCCTCCCCGACTCCCGGGAGGAGGGGCTAGCCCAGTTGCGCCCTGGCCCCCAAACCCTCTGGTGCCATCTGCCTGTCTCGGCACTTCTGACTCCACAGAGCCTTTCCTACATCTGGGCTGCCTGCCGTGGCAAAATGCAGGCGTGGGGTGAGGCCATGCCTTCTCTTTCCAGGAAAAAGTGAGCCCCTGGCCGAAGCAGCAGGCCCAGGCAGAGCCTTGAGCTTGAAGCCCAGTAGGTCTGTGGCCCTCAGGGCCAGAGCAATGCTTTCAAGGCAGGGAAGCGGCCTGCAAGCTGAGTGGGAGTGGGGGAGGGGAGGGAGACAGCTGAAGCCGAGTCCAGAAGGGCGGCGATGGAAGAGCTGCAGCTGGGTCAGAGCCTGGAGGGAGGGCGGGGCCTTCACTGAGGACCCCCCCCCCTGAGGCCAGCACTAGGCCCAGGCGGTCGCGCATGCTCCCTTGGCCTGTGCGGTGTGTGGGGGCTTGAACCCAAGCCCGCAGGGCTCCCGGAGCGGCCAGAGAAAGAAGGGCCCATGGAGAGGTAGGCGAGGTGGGCAGGGGGAGCCACCTTACTCTCCTCAGCTCCCTGAGGGAGAGAGAGAGAGACAGAGACAGAGAGAGAGATCCCTGACCTCTGAGTCTCTGCCTCCACCGCTGGCTGGTGCCAACTCACGCGCCATCCCACTTCCAGCCATCACCCCCACGCCTGCCCCGGGGCCAGCCCCACCACAGAGAGGCCGGTTGGTTCCTGCTCACCTCTGTGCCGTCCCTTCCCGACCTGACCCCAGTGCAGGGGATAAGCTTCAGACAAGTCTTTCCATGTCCCTCTGCATGACAATAGACTTCCTCCCCTCTCCCATTCCACAGGCCCACCCGGGACATCCACCTTTGTCATTAGCTCAGGAGAGGATGCAAGATGAGAATCTCTGCTATTGTGTGGGGAGACTCAGTTTCCCGGGTTTCCCCCATGGACACATGTTCTTCAGCTGGGTCTGATTTTCTCCAGACAAGCTGTCTTGGGAAGGATTTGGCCAGCCCTAAGAAGCTGAAGGGAAAGGGCGGAGGGGGGTTCTCTCTCTGCCCCCGACAGCCCCGAGCTGGGTCGGTCCCTCAGACCTGGCCAGGGGCAGCCCATCCCCCGGCGCCCTTCCCCGGGGCATCCAAGGGCAGGCTCGGCGCCAGCCCCACCCCGCTCGCCACTGCCCGACCATCGTCCTCCCTCGGGGGGCCTGGGCGGGACAGGGACCCGGCTGTGGGAGGCCTCCAGATCTCAGGCCTGGCACACCGTTTACCAGGCTGCTTCCTCCTCTGACGGGGGCCCAGCACACGCCCCAGGAGACTTGGCAGCCGCCCCCAGGGCTCTATCCTCTGGAACTCGTCCCCTTGGAAGGGGCCTGGCCCAGGTGCCAGGTTCGGCTGGTCGGCCAGCCTCCTTTGGAGAAAGCAGGCAAGCCGAGCCAGGCTTGCAGTGGCCCTGGCGTGACACCTGCCACCTCAGGCAGAGGGCCTCCCGCGTGCCCTCCATGGCGGGTTTCTCCCCGGAGCCGTGGCCTGGGCACTAGGAAGGCCGGGCCTCCCCGACTCCCGGGAGGAGGGGCTAGCCCAGTTGCGCCCTGGCCCCCAAACCCTCTGGTGCCATCTGCCTGTCTCGGCACTTCTGACTCCACAGAGCCTTTCCTACATCTGGGCTGCCTGCCGTGGCAAAATGCAGGCGTGGGGTGAGGCCATGCCTTCTCTTTCCAGGAAAAAGTGAGCCCCTGGCCGAAGCAGCAGGCCCAGGCAGAGCCTTGAGCTTGAAGCCCAGTAGGTCTGTGGCCCTCAGGGCCAGAGCAATGCTTTCAAGGCAGGGAAGCGGCCTGCAAGCTGAGTGGGAGTGGGGGAGGGGAGGGAGACAGCTGAAGCCGAGTCCAGAAGGGCGGCGATGGAAGAGCTGCAGCTGGGTCAGAGCCTGGAGGGAGGGCGGGGCCTTCACTGAGGACCCCACCCCCTGAGGCCAGCACTAGGCCCAGGCGGTCGCGCATGCTCCCTTGGCCTGTGCGGTGTGTGGGGGCTTGAACCCAAGCCCGCAGGGCTCCCGGAGCGGCCAGAGAAAGAAGGGCCCATGGAGAGGTAGGCGAGGTGGGCAGGGGGAGCCACCTTACTCTCCTCAGCTCCCTGAGGGAGAGAGAGAGAGACAGAGACAGAGAGAGAGATCCCTGACCTCTGAGTCTCTGCCTCCACCGCTGGCTGGTGCCAACTCACGCGCCATCCCACTTCCAGCCATCACCCCCACGCCTGCCCCGGGGCCAGCCCCACCACAGAGAGGCCGGTTGGTTCCTGCTCACCTCTGTGCCGTCCCTTCCCGACCTGACCTCAGTGCAGGGGATAAGCTTCAGACAAGTCTTTCCATGTCCCTCTGCATGACAATAGACTTCCTCCCCTCTCCCATTCCACAGGCCCACCCGGGACATCCACCTTTGTCATTAGCTCAGGAGAGGATGCAAGATGAGAATCTCTGCTATTGTGTGGGGAGACTCAGTTTCCCGGGTTTCCCCCATGGACACATGTTCTTCAGCTGGGTCTGATTTTCTCCAGACAAGCTGTCTTGGGAAGGATTTGGCCAGCCCTAAGAAGCTGAAGGGAAAGGGCGGAGGGGGGTTCTCTCTCTGCCCCCGACAGCCCCGAGCTGGGTCGGTCCCTCAGACCTGGCCAGGGGCAGCCCATCCCCCGGCGCCCTTCCCCGGGGCATCCAAGGGCAGGCTCGGCGCCAGCCCCACCCCGCTCGCCACTGCCCGACCATCGTCCTCCCTCGGGGGGCCTGGGCGGGACAGGGACCCGGCTGTGGGAGGCCTCCAGATCTCAGGCCTGGCACACCGTTTACCAGGCTGCTTCCTCCTCTGACGGGGGCCCAGCACACGCCCCAGGAGACTTGGCAGCCGCCCCCAGGGCTCTATCCTCTGGAACTCGTCCCCTTGGAAGGGGCCTGGCCCAGGTGCCAGGTTCGGCTGGTCGGCCAGCCTCCTTTGGAGAAAGCAGGCAAGCCGAGCCAGGCTTGCAGTGGCCCTGGCGTGACACCTGCCACCTCAGGCAGAGGGCCTCCCGCGTGCCCTCCATGGCGGGTTTCTCCCCGGAGCCGTGGCCTGGGCACTAGGAAGGCCGGGCCTCCCCGACTCCCGGGAGGAGGGGCTAGCCCAGTTGCGCCCTGGCCCCCAAACCCTCTGGTGCCATCTGCCTGTCTCGGCACTTCTGACTCCACAGAGCCTTTCCTACATCTGGGCTGCCTGCCGTGGCAAAGTGCAGGCGTGGGGTGAGGCCATGCCTTCTCTTTCCAGGAATAAGTGAGCCCCTGGCCGAAGCAGCAGGCCCAGGCAGAGCCTTGAGCTTGAAGCCCAGTAGGTCTGTGGCCCTCAGGGCCAGAGCAATGCTTTCAAGGCAGGGAAGCGGCCTGCAAGCTGAGTGGGAGTGGGGGAGGGGAGGGAGACAGCTGAAGCCGAGTCCAGAAGGGCGGCGATGGAAGAGCTGCAGCTGGGTCAGAGCCTGGAGGGAGGGCGGGGCCTTCACTGAGGACCCCCCCCACCCCGAGGCCAGCCCTAGGCCCCGGCGGTCGCGCATGCGCCCTTGGCCTGTGCGGTGTGTGGGGGCTTGAACCCAAGCCCGCAGGGCTCCCGGAGCGGCCAGAGAAAGAAGGGCCCATGGAGATGTAGGCGAGGTGGGCAGGGGGCGCCACCTTACTCTCCTCAGCTCCCTGAGGGAGAGAGAGAGAGACAGAGACAGAGAGAGAGATCCCTGACCTCTGAGTCTCTGCCTCCACCGCTGGCTGGTGCCAACTCACGCGCCATCCCACTTCCAGCCATCACCCCCACGCCTGCCCCGGGGCCAGCCCCACCACAGAGAGGCCGGTTGGTTCCTGCTCACCTCTGTGCCGTCCCTTCCCGACCTGACCCCAGTGCAGGGGATAAGCTTCAGACAAGTCTTTCCATGTCCCTCTGCATGACAATAGACTTCCTCCCCTCTCCCATTCCACAGGCCCACCCGGGACATCCACCTTTGTCATTAGCTCAGGAGAGGATGCAAGATGAGAATCTCTGCTATTGTGTGGGGAGACTCAGTTTCCCGGGTTTCCCCCATGGACACATGTTCTTCAGCTGGGTCTGATTTTCTCCAGACAAGCTGTCTTGGGAAGGATTTGGCCAGCCCTAAGAAGCTGAAGGGAAAGGGCGGAGGGGGGTTCTCTCTCTGCCCCCGACAGCCCCGAGCTGGGTCGGTCCCTCAGACCTGGCCAGGGGCAGCCCATCCCCCGGCGCCCTTCCCCGGGGCATCCAAGGGCAGGCTCGGCGCCAGCCCCACCCCGCTCGCCACTGCCCGACCATCGTCCTCCCTCGGGGGGCCTGGGCGGGACAGGGACCCGGCTGTGGGAGGCCTCCAGATCTCAGGCCTGGCACACCGTTTACCAGGCTGCTTCCTCCTCTGACGGGGGCCCAGCACACGCCCCAGGAGACTTGGCAGCCGCCCCCAGGGCTCTATCCTCTGCAACTCGTCCCCTTGGAAGGGGCCTGGCCCAGGTGCCATGTTCGGCTGGTCGGCCAGCCTCCTTTGGAGAAAGCAGGCAAGCCGAGCCAGGCTTGCAGTGGCCCTGGCGTGACACCTGCCACCTCAGGCAGAGGGCCTCCCGCGTGCCCTCCATGGCGGGTTTCTCCCCGGAGCCGTGGCCTGGGCACTAGGAAGGCCGGGCCTCCCCGACTCCCGGGAGGAGGGGCTAGCCCAGTTGCGCCCTGGCCCCCAAACCCTCTGGTGCCATCTGCCTGTCTCGGCACTTCTGACTCCACAGAGCCTTTCCTACATCTGGGCTGCCTGCCGTGGCAAAATGCAGGCGTGGGGTGAGGCCATGCCTTCTCTTTCCAGGAAAAAGTGAGCCCCTGGCCGAAGCAGCAGGCCCAGGCAGAGCCTTGAGCTTGAAGCCCAGTAGGTCTGTGGCCCTCAGGGCCAGAGCAATGCTTTCAAGGCAGGGAAGCGGCCTGCAAGCTGAGTGGGAGTGGGGGAGGGGAGGGAGACAGCTGAAGCCGAGTCCAGAAGGGCGGCGATGGAAGAGCTGCAGCTGGGTCAGAGCCTGGAGGGAGGGCGGGGCCTTCACTGAGGACCCCCCCCCCCTGAGGCCAGCACTAGGCCCAGGCGGTCGCGCATGCTCCCTTGGCCTGTGCGGTGTGTGGGGGCTTGAACCCAAGCCCGCAGGGCTCCCGGAGCGGCCAGAGAAAGAAGGGCCCATGGAGAGGTAGGCGAGGTGGGCAGGGGGAGCCACCTTACTCTCCTCAGCTCCCTGAGGGAGAGAGAGAGAGACAGAGACAGAGAGAGAGATCCCTGACCTCTGAGTCTCTGCCTCCACCGCTGGCTGGTGCCAACTCACGCGCCATCCCACTTCCAGCCATCACCCCCACGCCTGCCCCGGGGCCAGCCCCACCGGTTGGTTCCTGCTCACCTCTGTGCCGTCCCTTCCCGACCTGACCCCAGTGCAGGGGATAAGCTTCAGACAAGTCTTTCCATGTCCCTCTGCATGACAATAGACTTCCTCCCCTCTCCCATTCCACAGGCCCACCCGGGACATCCACCTTTGTCATTAGCTCAGGAGAGGATGCAAGATGAGAATCTCTGCTATTGTGTGGGGAGACTCAGTTTCCCGGTTTCCCCCATGGACACATGTTCTTCAGCTGGGTCTGATTTTCTCCAGACAAGCTGTCTTGGGAAGGATTTGGCCAGCCCTAAGAACCTGAAGGGAAAGGGCGGAGGGGGGTTCTCTCTCTGCCCCCGACAGCCCCGAGCTGGGTCGGTCCCTCAGACCTGGCCAGGGGCAGCCCATCCCCCGGCGCCCCTTCCCCGGGGCATCCAAGGGCAGGCTCGGCGCCAGCCCCACCCCCGCTCGCCACTGCCCGACCATCGTCCTCCCTCGGGGGGCCTGGGCGGGACAGGGACCCGGCTGTGGGAGGCCTCCAGATCTCAGGCCTGGCACACCGTTTACCAGGCTGCTTCCTCCTCTGACGGGGGCCCAGCACACGCCCCAGGAGACTTGGCAGCCGCCCCCCAGGGCTCTATCCTCTGGAACTCGTCCCCTTGGAAGGGGCCTGGCCCAGGTGCCAGGTTCGGCTGGTCGGCCAGCCTCCTTTGGAGAAAGCAGGCAAGCCGAGCCAGGCTTGCAGTGGCCCTGGCGTGACACCTGCCACCTCAGGCAGAGGGCCTCCCGCGTGCCCTCCATGGCGGGGTTTCTCCCCGGAGCCGTGGCCTGGGCACTAGGAAGGCCGGGCCTCCCCGACTCCCGGGAGGAGGGGCTAGCCCAGTTGCGCCCTGGCCCCCCAAACCCTCTGGTGCCATCTGCCTGTCTCGGCACTTCTGACTCCACAGAGCCTTTCCTACATCTGGGCTGCCTGCCGTGGCAAAGTGCAGGCGTGGGGTGAGGCCATGCCTTCTGTTTCCAGGAATAAGTGAGCCCCTGGCCGAAGCAGCAGGCCCAGGCAGAGCCTTGAGCTTGAAGCCCAGTAGGTCTGTGGCCCTCAGGGCCAGAGCAATGCTTTCAAGGCAGGGAAGCGGCCTGCAAGCTGAGTGGGAGTGGGGGAGGGGAGGGAGACAGCTGAAGCCGAGTCCAGAAGGGCGGCGATGGAAGAGCTGCAGCTGGGTCAGAGCCTGGAGGGAGGGCGGGGCCTTCACTGAGGACCCCCCCCACCCCGAGGCCAGCCCTAGGCCCCCGGCGGTCGCGCATGCGCCCTTGGCCTGTGCGGTGTGTGGGGGGCTTGAACCCAAGCCCGCAGGGCTCCCGGAGCGGCCAGAGAAAGAAGGGCCCATGGAGATGTAGGCGAGGTGGGCAGGGGGCGCCACCTTACTCTCCTCAGCTCCCTGAGGGAGAGAGAGAGAGACAGAGACAGAGAGAGTGATCCCTGACCTCTGAGTCTCTGCCTCCACCGCTGGCTGGTGCCAACTCACGCGCCATCCCACTTCCAGCCATCACCCCCACGCCTGCCCCGGGGCCAGCCCCACCACAGAGAGGCCGGTTGGTTCCTGCTCACCTCTGTGCCGTCCCTTCCCGACCTGACCCCCAGTGCAGGGGATAAGCTTCAGACAAGTCTTTCCATGTCCCTCTGCATGACAATAGACTTCCTCCCCTCTCCCATTCCACAGGCCCACCCGGGACATCCACCTTTGTCATTAGCTCAGGAGAGGATGCAAGATGAGAATCTCTGCTATTGTGTGGGGAGACTCAGTTTCCCGGGTTTCCCCCATGGACACATGTTCTTCAGCTGGGTCTGATTTTCTCCAGACAAGCTGTCTTGGGAAGGATTTGGCCAGCCCTAAGAAGCTGAAGGGAAAGGGCGGAGGGGGGGTTCTCTCTCTGCCCCCGACAGCCCCGAGCTGGGTCGGTCCCTCAGACCTGGCCAGGGGCAGCCCATCCCCCGGCGCCCTTCCCCGGGGCATCCAAGGGCAGGCTCGGCGCCAGCCCCACCCCGCTCGCCACTGCCCGACCATCGTCCTCCCTCGGGGGGCCTGGGCGGGACAGGGGACCCGGCTGTGGGAGGCCTCCAGATCTCAGGCCTGGCACACCGTTTACCAGGCTGCTTCCTCCTCTGACGGGGGCCCAGCACACGCCCCAGGAGACTTGGCAGCCGCCCCCAGGGCTCTATCCTCTGGAACTCGTCCCCTTGGAAGGGGCCTGGCCCAGGTGCCAGGTTCGGCTGGTCGGCCAGCCTCCTTTGGAGAAAGCAGGCAAGCCGAGCCAGGCTTGCAGTGGCCCTGGCGTGACACCTGCCACCTCAGGCAGAGGGCCTCCCGCGTGCCCTCCATGGCGGGTTTCTCCCCGGAGCCGTGGCCTGGGCACTAGGAAGGCCGGGCCTCCCCGACTCCCGGGAGGAGGGGCTAGCCCAGTTTCGCCCCTGGCCCCCAAACCCTCTGGTGCCATCTGCCTGTCTCGGCACTTCTGACTCCACAGAGCCTTTCCTACATCTGGGCTGCCTGCCGTGGCAAAATGCAGGCGTGGGGGTGAGGCCATGCCTTCTCTTTCCAGGAAAAAGTGAGCCCCTGGCCGAAGCAGCAGGCCAGGCAGAGCCTTGAGCTTGAAGCCCAGTAGGTCTGTGGCCCTCAGGGCCAGAGCAATGCTTTCAAGGCAGGGGAAGCGGCCTGCAAGCTGAGTGGGGAGTGGGGGAGGGGAGGGAGACAGCTGAAGCCGAGTCCAGAAGGGCGGCGATGGAAGAGCTGCAGCTGGGTCAGAGCCTGGAGGGAGGGCGGGGCCTTCACTGAGGACCCCCCCCCCCCTGAGGCCAGCACTAGGCCCAGGCGGTCGCGCATGCTCCCTTGGCCTGTGCGGTGTGTGGGGGCTTGAACCCAAGCCCGCAGGGCTCCGGGAGCGGCCAGAGAAAGAAGGGCCCATGGAGAGGTAGGCGAGGTGGGCAGGGGGAGCCACCTTACTCTCCTCAGCTCCCTGAGGGAGAGAGAGAGAGACAGAGACAGAGAGAGAGATCCCTGACCTCTGAGTCTCTGCCTCCACCGCTGGCTGGTGCCAACTCACGCGCCATCCCACTTCCAGCCATCACCCCCACGCCTGCCCCGGGGCCAGGCCCACCACAGAGAGGCCGGTTGGTTCCTGCTCACCTCTGTGCCGTCCCTTCCCGACCTGACCCCAGTGCAGGGGATAAGCTTCAGACAAGTCTTTCCATGTCCCTCTGCATGACAATAGACTTCCTCCCCTCTCCCATTCCACAGGCCCACCCGGGACATCCACCTTTGTCATTAGCTCAGGAGAGGATGCAAGATGAGAATCTCTGCTATTGTGTGGGGAGACTCAGTTTCCCGGGTTTCCCCCATGGACACATGTTCTTCAGCTGGGTCTGATTTTCTCCAGACAAGCTGTCTTGGGAAGGATTTGGCCAGCCCTAAGAACCTGAAGGGAAAGGGCGGAGGGGGGTTCTCTCTCTGCCCCCGACAGCCCCGAGCTGGGTCGGTCCCTCAGACCTGGCCAGGGGCAGCCCATCCCCCGGCGCCCTTCCCCGGGGCATCCAAGGGCAGGCTCGGCGCCAGCCCCACCCCGCTCGCCACTGCCCGACCATCGTCCTCCCTCGGGGGGCCTGGGCGGGACAGGGACCCGGCTGTGGGAGGCCTCCAGATCTCAGGCCTGGCACACCGTTTACCAGGCTGCTTCCTCCTCTGACGGGGGCCCAGCACACGCCCCAGGAGACTTGGCAGCCGCCCCCAGGGCTCTATCCTCTGCAACTCGTCCCCTTGGAAGGGGCCTGGCCCAGGTGCCATGTTCGGCTGGTCGGCCAGCCTCCTTTGGAGAAAGCAGGCAAGCCGAGCCAGGCTTGCAGTGGCCCTGGCGTGACACCTGCCACCTCAGGCAGAGGGCCTCCCGCGTGCCCTCCATGGCGGGTTTCTCCCGGAGCCGTGGCCTGGGCACTAGGAAGGCCGGGCCTCCCCGACTCCCGGGAGGAGGGGCTAGCCCAGTTGCGCCCTGGCCCCCAAACCCTCTGGTGCCATCTGCCTGTCTCGGCACTTCTGACTCCACAGAGCCTTTCCTACATCTGGGCTGCCTGCCGTGGCAAAATGCAGGCGTGGGGTGAGGCCATGCCTTCTCTTTCCAGGAAAAAGTGAGCCCCTGGCCGAAGCAGCAGGCCCAGGCAGAGCCTTGAGCTTGAAGCCCAGTAGGTCTGTGGCCCTCAGGGCCAGAGCAATGCTTTCAAGGCAGGGAAGCGGCCTGCAAGCTGAGTGGGAGTGGGGGAGGGGAGGGAGACAGCTGAAGCCGAGTCCAGAAGGGCGGCGATGGAAGAGCTGCAGCTGGGTCAGAGCCTGGAGGGAGGGCGGGGCCTTCACTGAGGACCCCCCCCCCCTGAGGCCAGCACTAGGCCCAGGCGGTCGCGCATGCTCCCTTGGCCTGTGCGGTGTGTGGGGGCTTGAACCCAAGCCCGCAGGGCTCCCGGAGCGGCCAGAGAAAGAAGGGCCCATGGAGAGGTAGGCGAGGTGGGCAGGGGGAGCCACCTTACTCTCCTCAGCTCCCTGAGGGAGAGAGAGAGAGACAGAGACAGAGAGAGAGATCCCTGACCTCTGAGTCTCTGCCTCCACCGCTGGCTGGTGCCAACTCACGCGCCATCCCACTTCCAGCCATCACCCCCACGCCTGCCCCGGGGCCAGCCCCACCACAGAGAGGCCGGTTGGTTCCTGCTCACCTCTGTGCCGTCCCTTCCCGACCTGACCCCAGTGCAGGGGATAAGCTTCAGACAAGTCTTTCCATGTCCCTCTGCATGACAATAGACTTCCTCCCCTCTCCCATTCCACAGGCCCACCCGGGACATCCACCTTTGTCATTAGCTCAGGAGAGGATGCAAGATGAGAATCTCTGCTATTGTGTGGGGAGACTCAGTTTCCCGGGTTTCCCCCATGGACACATGTTCTTCAGCTGGGTCTGATTTTCTCCAGACAAGCTGTCTTGGGAAGGATTTGGCCAGCCCTAAGAACCTGAAGGGAAAGGGCGGAGGGGGGTTCTCTCTCTGCCCCCGACAGCCCCGAGCTGGGTCGGTCCCTCAGACCTGGCCAGGGGCAGCCCATCCCCCGGCGCCCTTCCCCGGGGCATCCAAGGGCAGGCTCGGCGCCAGCCCCACCCCGCTCGCCACTGCCCGACCATCGTCCTCCCTCGGGGGGCCTGGGCGGGACAGGGACCCGGCTGTGGGAGGCCTCCAGATCTCAGGCCTGGCACACCGTTTACCAGGCTGCTTCCTCCTCTGACGGGGGCCCAGCACACGCCCCAGGAGACTTGGCAGCCGCCCCCAGGGCTCTATCCTCTGGAACTCGTCCCCTTGGAAGGGGCCTGGCCCAGGTGCCAGGTTCGGCTGGTCGGCCAGCCTCCTTTGGAGAAAGCAGGCAAGCCGAGCCAGGCTTGCAGTGGCCCTGGCGTGACACCTGCCACCTCAGGCAGAGGGCCTCCCGCGTGCCCTCCATGGCGGGTTTCTCCCCGGAGCCGTGGCCTGGGCACTAGGAAGGCCGGGCCTCCCCGACTCCCGGGAGGAGGGGCTAGCCCAGTTGCGCCCTGGCCCCCAAACCCTCTGGTGCCATCTGCCTGTCTCGGCACTTCTGACTCCACAGAGCCTTTCCTACATCTGGGCTGCCTGCCGTGGCAAAGTGCAGGCGTGGGGTGAGGCCATGCCTTCTCTTTCCAGGAAAAAGTGAGCCCCTGGCCGAAGCAGCAGGCCCAGGCAGAGCCTTGAGCTTGAAGCCCAGTAGGTCTGTGGCCCTCAGGGCCAGAGCAATGCTTTCAAGGCAGGGAAGCGGCCTGCAAGCTGAGTGGGAGTGGGGGAGGGGAGGGAGACAGCTGAAGCCGAGTCCAGAAGGGCGGCGATGGAAGAGCTGCAGCTGGGTCAGAGCCTGGAGGGAGGGCGGGGCCTTCACTGAGGACCCCCCCCCCCCTGAGGCCAGCACTAGGCCCAGGCGGTCGCGCATGCTCCCTTGGCCTGTGCGGTGTGTGGGGGCTTGAACCCAAGCCCGCAGGGCTCCGGGAGCGGCCAGAGAAAGAAGGGCCCATGGAGAGGTAGGCGAGGTGGGCAGGGGGAGCCACCTTACTCTCCTCAGCTCCCTGAGGGAGAGAGAGAGAGACAGAGACAGAGAGAGAGATCCCTGACCTCTGAGTCTCTGCCTCCACCGCTGGCTGGTGCCAACTCACGCGCCATCCCACTTCCAGCCATCACCCCCACGCCTGCCCCGGGGCCAGGCCCACCACAGAGAGGCCGGTTGGTTCCTGCTCACCTCTGTGCCGTCCCTTCCCGACCTGACCCCAGTGCAGGGGATAAGCTTCAGACAAGTCTTTCCATGTCCCTCTGCATGACAATAGACTTCCTCCCCTCTCCCATTCCACAGGCCCACCCGGGACATCCACCTTTGTCATTAGCTCAGGAGAGGATGCAAGATGAGAATCTCTGCTATTGTGTGGGGAGACTCAGTTTCCCGGGTTTCCCCCATGGACACATGTTCTTCAGCTGGGTCTGATTTTCTCCAGACAAGCTGTCTTGGGAAGGATTTGGCCAGCCCTAAGAACCTGAAGGGAAAGGGCGGAGGGGGGTTCTCTCTCTGCCCCCGACAGCCCCGAGCTGGGTCGGTCCCTCAGACCTGGCCAGGGGCAGCCCATCCCCCGGCGCCCTTCCCCGGGGCATCCAAGGGCAGGCTCGGCGCCAGCCCCACCCCGCTCGCCACTGCCCGACCATCGTCCTCCCTCGGGGGGCCTGGGCGGGACAGGGACCCGGCTGTGGGAGGCCTCCAGATCTCAGGCCTGGCACACCGTTTACCAGGCTGCTTCCTCCTCTGACGGGGGCCCAGCACACGCCCCAGGAGACTTGGCAGCCGCCCCCAGGGCTCTATCCTCTGCAACTCGTCCCCTTGGAAGGGGCCTGGCCCAGGTGCCATGTTCGGCTGGTCGGCCAGCCTCCTTTGGAGAAAGCAGGCAAGCCGAGCCAGGCTTGCAGTGGCCCTGGCGTGACACCTGCCACCTCAGGCAGAGGGCCTCCCGCGTGCCCTCCATGGCGGGTTTCTCCCCGGAGCCGTGGCCTGGGCACTAGGAAGGCCGGGCCTCCCCGACTCCCGGGAGGAGGGGCTAGCCCAGTTGCGCCCTGGCCCCCAAACCCTCTGGTGCCATCTGCCTGTCTCGGCACTTCTGACTCCACAGAGCCTTTCCTACATCTGGGCTGCCTGCCGTGGCAAAATGCAGGCGTGGGGTGAGGCCATGCCTTCTCTTTCCAGGAAAAAGTGAGCCCCTGGCCGAAGCAGCAGGCCCAGGCAGAGCCTTGAGCTTGAAGCCCAGTAGGTCTGTGGCCCTCAGGGCCAGAGCAATGCTTTCAAGGCAGGGAAGCGGCCTGCAAGCTGAGTGGGAGTGGGGGAGGGGAGGGAGACAGCTGAAGCCGAGTCCAGAAGGGCGGCGATGGAAGAGCTGCAGCTGGGTCAGAGCCTGGAGGGAGGGCGGGGCCTTCACTGAGGACCCCCCCCCCCTGAGGCCAGCACTAGGCCCAGGCGGTCGCGCATGCTCCCTTGGCCTGTGCGGTGTGTGGGGGCTTGAACCCAAGCCCGCAGGGCTCCCGGAGCGGCCAGAGAAAGAAGGGCCCATGGAGAGGTAGGCGAGGTGGGCAGGGGGAGCCACGTTACTCTCCTCAGCTCCCTGAGGGAGAGAGAGAGAGACAGAGACAGAGAGAGAGATCCCTGACCTCTGAGTCTCTGCCTCCACCGCTGGCTGGTGCCAACTCACGCGCCATCCCACTTCCAGCCATCACCCCCACGCCTGCCCCGGGGCCAGCCCCACCACAGAGAGGCCGGTTGGTTCCTGCTCACCTCTGTGCCGTCCCTTCCCGACCTGACCCCAGTGCAGGGGATAAGCTTCAGACAAGTCTTTCCATGTCCCTCTGCATGACAATAGACTTCCTCCCCTCTCCCATTCCACAGGCCCACCCGGGACATCCACCTTTGTCATTAGCTCAGGAGAGGATGCAAGATGAGAATCTCTGCTATTGTGTGGGGAGACTCAGTTTCCCGGGTTTCCCCCATGGACACATGTTCTTCAGCTGGGTCTGATTTTCTCCAGACAAGCTGTCTTGGGAAGGATTTGGCCAGCCCTAAGAACCTGAAGGGAAAGGGCGGAGGGGGGTTCTCTCTCTGCCCCCGACAGCCCCGAGCTGGGTCGGTCCCTCAGACCTGGCCAGGGGCAGCCCATCCCCCGGCGCCCTTCCCCGGGGCATCCAAGGGCAGGCTCGGCGCCAGCCCCACCCCGCTCGCCACTGCCCGACCATCGTCCTCCCTCGGGGGGCCTGGGCGGTACAGGGACCCGGCTGTGGGAGGCCTCCAGATCTCAGGCCTGGCACACCGTTTACCAGGCTGCTTCCTCCTCTGACGGGGGCCCAGCACACGCCCCAGGAGACTTGGCAGCCGCCCCCAGGGCTCTATCCTCTGGAACTCGTCCCCTTGGAAGGGGCCTGGCCCAGGTGCCAGGTTCGGCTGGTCGGCCAGCCTCCTTTGGAGAAAGCAGGCAAGCCGAGCCAGGCTTGCAGTGGCCCTGGCGTGACACCTGCCACCTCAGGCAGAGGGCCTCCCGCGTGCCCTCCATGGCGGGTTTCTCCCCGGAGCCGTGGCCTGGGCACTAGGAAGGCCGGGCCTCCCCGACTCCCGGGAGGAGGGGCTAGCCCAGTTGCGCCCTGGCCCCCAAACCCTCTGGTGCCATCTGCCTGTCTCGGCACTTCTGACTCCACAGAGCCTTTCCTACATCTGGGCTGCCTGCCGTGGCAAAGTGCAGGCGTGGGGTGAGGCCATGCCTTCTGTTTCCAGGAATAAGTGAGCCCCTGGCCGAAGCAGCAGGCCCAGGCAGAGCCTTGAGCTTGAAGCCCAGTAGGTCTGTGGCCCTCAGGGCCAGAGCAATGCTTTCAAGGCAGGGAAGCGGCCTGCAAGCTGAGTGGGAGTGGGGGAGGGGAGGGAGACAGCTGAAGCCGAGTCCAGAAGGGCGGCGATGGAAGAGCTGCAGCTGGGTCAGAGCCTGGAGGGAGGGCGGGGCCTTCACTGAGGACCCCCCCCACCCCGAGGCCAGCACTAGGCCCAGGCGGTCGCGCATGCGCCCTTGGCCTGTGCGGTGTGTGGGGGCTTGAACCCAAGCCCGCAGGGCTCCCGGAGCGGCCAGAGAAAGAAGGGCCCATGGAGATGTAGGCGAGGTGGGCAGGGGGCGCCACCTTACTCTCCTCAGCTCCCTGAGGGAGAGAGAGAGAGACAGAGACAGAGAGAGAG
This sequence comes from Diceros bicornis minor, assembly GCF_020826845.1. Classification (NCBI taxonomy): domain Eukaryota; kingdom Metazoa; phylum Chordata; class Mammalia; order Perissodactyla; family Rhinocerotidae; genus Diceros; species Diceros bicornis. The sequence continues at coordinate 29,681 of NW_026691777.1, forward strand.
ATCCCTGACCTCTGAGTCTCTGCCTCCACCGCTGGCTGGTGCCAACTCACGCGCCATCCCACTTCCAGCCATCACCCCCACGCCTGCCCCGGGGCCAGCCCCACCACAGAGAGGCCGGTTGGTTCCTGCTCACCTCTGTGCCGTCCCTTCCCGACCTGACCCCAGTGCAGGGGATAAGCTTCAGACAAGTCTTTCCATGTCCCTCTGCATGACAATAGACTTCCTCCCCTCTCCCATTCCACAGGCCCACCCGGGACATCCACCTTTGTCATTAGCTCAGGAGAGGATGCAAGATGAGAATCTCTGCTATTGTGTGGGGAGACTCAGTTTCCCGGGTTTCCCCCATGGACACATGTTCTTCAGCTGGGTCTGATTTTCTCCAGACAAGCTGTCTTGGGAAGGATTTGGCCAGCCCTAAGAACCTGAAGGGAAAGGGCGGAGGGGGGTTCTCTCTCTGCCCCCGACAGCCCCGAGCTGGGTCGGTCCCTCAGACCTGGCCAGGGGCAGCCCATCCCCCGGCGCCCTACCCCGGGGCATCCAAGGGCAGGCTCGGCGCCAGCCCCACCCCGCTCGCCACTGCCCGACCATCGTCCTCCCTCGGGGGGCCTGGGCGGGACAGGGACCCGGCTGTGGGAGGCCTCCAGATCTCAGGCCTGGCACACCGTTTACCAGGCTGCTTCCTCCTCTGACGGGGGCCCAGCACACGCCCCAGGAGAATTGGCAGCCGCCCCCAGGGCTCTATCCTCTGGAACTCGTCCCCTTGGAAGGGGCCTGGCCCAGGTGCCAGGTTCGGCTGGTCGGCCAGCCTCCTTTGGAGAAAGCAGGCAAGCCGAGCCAGGCTTGCAGTGGCCCTGGCGTGACACCTGCCACCTCAGGCAGAGGGCCTCCCGCGTGCCCTCCATGGCGGGTTTCTCCCCGGAGCCGTGGCCTGGGCACTAGGAAGGCCGGGCCTCCCCGACTCCCGGGAGGAGGGGCTAGCCCAGTTGCGCCCTGGCCCCCAAACCCTCTGGTGCCATCTGCCTGTCTCGGCACTTCTGACTCCACAGAGCCTTTCCTACATCTGGGCTGCCTGCCGTGGCAAAGTGCAGGCGTGGGGTGAGGCCATGCCTTCTCTTTCCAGGAATAAGTGAGCCCCTGGCCGAAGCAGCAGGCCCAGGCAGAGCCTTGAGCTTGAAGCCCAGTAGGTCTGTGGCCCTCAGGGCCAGAGCAATGCTTTCAAGGCAGGGAAGCGGCCTGCAAGCTGAGTGGGAGTGGGGGAGGGGAGGGAGACAGCTGAAGCCGAGTCCAGAAGGGCGGCGATGGAAGAGCTGCAGCTGGGTCAGAGCCTGGAGGGAGGGCGGGGCCTTCACTGAGGACCCCCCCCACCCCGAGGCCAGCCCTAGGCCCCGGCGGTCGCGCATGCGCCCTTGGCCTGTGCGGTGTGTGGGGGCTTGAACCCAAGCCCGCAGGGCTCCCGGAGCGGCCAGAGAAAGAAGGGCCCATGGAGATGTAGGCGAGGTGGGCAGGGGGCGCCACCTTACTCTCCTCAGCTCCCTGAGGGAGAGAGAGAGAGACAGAGACAGAGAGAGTGATCCCTGACCTCTGAGTCTCTGCCTCCACCGCTGGCTGGTGCCAACTCACGCGCCATCCCACTTCCAGCCATCACCCCCACGCCTGCCCCGGGGCCAGCCCCACCACAGAGAGGCCGGTTGGTTCCTGCTCACCTCTGTGCCGTCCCTTCCCGACCTGACCCCAGTGCAGGGGATAAGCTTCAGACAAGTCTTTCCATGTCCCTCTGCATGACAATAGACTTCCTCCCCTCTCCCATTCCACAGGCCCACCCGGGACATCCACCTTTGTCATTAGCTCAGGAGAGGATGCAAGATGAGAATCTCTGCTATTGTGTGGGGAGACTCAGTTTCCCGGGTTTCCCCCATGGACACATGTTCTTCAGCTGGGTCTGATTTTCTCCAGACAAGCTGTCTTGGGAAGGATTTGGCCAGCCCTAAGAACCTGAAGGGAAAGGGCGGAGGGGGGTTCTCTCTCTGCCCCCGACAGCCCCGAGCTGGGTCGGTCCCTCAGACCTGGCCAGGGGCAGCCCATCCCCCGGCGCCCTTCCCCGGGGCATCCAAGGGCAGGCTCGGCGCCAGCCCCACCCCGCTCGCCACTGCCCGACCATCGTCCTCCCTCGGGGGGCCTGGGCGGGACAGGGACCCGGCTGTGGGAGGCCTCCAGATCTCAGGCCTGGCACACCGTTTACCAGGCTGCTTCCTCCTCTGACGGGGGCCCAGCACACGCCCCAGGAGACTTGGCAGCCGCCCCCAGGGCTCTATCCTCTGGAACTCGTCCCCTTGGAAGGGGCCTGGCCCAGGTGCCAGGTTCGGCTGGTCGGCCAGCCTCCTTTGGAGAAAGCAGGCAAGCCGAGCCAGGCTTGCAGTGGCCCTGGCGTGACACCTGCCACCTCAGGCAGAGGGCCTCCCGCGTGCCCTCCATGGCGGGTTTCTCCCCGGAGCCGTGGCCTGGGCACTAGGAAGGCCGGGCCTCCCCGACTCCCGGGAGGAGGGGCTAGCCCAGTTGCGCCCTGGCCCCCAAACCCTCTGGTGCCATCTGCCTGTCTCGGCACTTCTGACTCCACAGAGCCTTTCCTACATCTGGGCTGCCTGCCGTGGCAAAGTGCAGGCGTGGGGTGAGGCCATGCCTTCTGTTTCCAGGAATAAGTGAGCCCCTGGCCGAAGCAGCAGGCCCAGGCAGAGCCTTGAGCTTGAAGCCCAGTAGGTCTGTGGCCCTCAGGGCCAGAGCAATGCTTTCAAGGCAGGGAAGCGGCCTGCAAGCTGAGTGGGAGTGGGGGAGGGGAGGGAGACAGCTGAAGCCGAGTCCAGAAGGGCGGCGATGGAAGAGCTGCAGCTGGGTCAGAGCCTGGAGGGAGGGCGGGGCCTTCACTGAGGACCCCCCCCACCCCGAGGCCAGCCCTAGGCCCCGGCGGTCGCGCATGCGCCCTTGGCCTGTGCGGTGTGTGGGGGCTTGAACCCAAGCCCGCAGGGCTCCCGGAGCGGCCAGAGAAAGAAGGGCCCATGGAGATGTAGGCGAGGTGGGCAGGGGGCGCCACCTTACTCTCCTCAGCTCCCTGAGGGAGAGAGAGAGAGACAGAGACAGAGAGAGTGATCCCTGACCTCTGAGTCTCTGCCTCCACCGCTGGCTGGTGCCAACTCACGCGCCATCCCACTTCCAGCCATCACCCCCACGCCTGCCCCGGGGCCAGCCCCACCACAGAGAGGCCGGTTGGTTCCTGCTCACCTCTGTGCCGTCCCTTCCCGACCTGACCCCAGTGCAGGGGATAAGCTTCAGACAAGTCTTTCCATGTCCCTCTGCATGACAATAGACTTCCTCCCCTCTCCCATTCCACAGGCCCACCCGGGACATCCACCTTTGTCATTAGCTCAGGAGAGGATGCAAGATGAGAATCTCTGCTATTGTGTGGGGAGACTCAGTTTCCCGGGTTTCCCCCATGGACACATGTTCTTCAGCTGGGTCTGATTTTCTCCAGACAAGCTGTCTTGGGAAGGATTTGGCCAGCCCTAAGAACCTGAAGGGAAAGGGCGGAGGGGGGTTCTCTCTCTGCCCCCGACAGCCCCGAGCTGGGTCGGTCCCTCAGACCTGGCCAGGGGCAGCCCATCCCCCGGCGCCCTTCCCCGGGGCATCCAAGGGCAGGCTCGGCGCCAGCCCCACCCCGCTCGCCACTGCCCGACCATCGTCCTCCCTCGGGGGGCCTGGGCGGGACAGGGACCCGGCTGTGGGAGGCCTCCAGATCTCAGGCCTGGCACACCGTTTACCAGGCTGCTTCCTCCTCTGACGGGGGCCCAGCACACGCCCCAGGAGACTTGGCAGCCGCCCCCAGGGCTCTATCCTCTGGAACTCGTCCCCTTGGAAGGGGCCTGGCCCAGGTGCCAGGTTCGGCTGGTCGGCCAGCCTCCTTTGGAGAAAGCAGGCAAGCCGAGCCAGGCTTGCAGTGGCCCTGGCGTGACACCTGCCACCTCAGGCAGAGGGCCTCCCGCGTGCCCTCCATGGCGGGTTTCTCCCCGGAGCCGTGGCCTGGGCACTAGGAAGGCCGGGCCTCCCCGACTCCCGGGAGGAGGGGCTAGCCCAGTTGCGCCCTGGCCCCCAAACCCTCTGGTGCCATCTGCCTGTCTCGGCACTTCTGACTCCACAGAGCCTTTCCTACATCTGGGCTGCCTGCCGTGGCAAAGTGCAGGCGTGGGGTGAGGCCATGCCTTCTGTTTCCAGGAATAAGTGAGCCCCTGGCCGAAGCAGCAGGCCCAGGCAGAGCCTTGAGCTTGAAGCCCAGTAGGTCTGTGGCCCTCAGGGCCAGAGCAATGCTTTCAAGGCAGGGAAGCGGCCTGCAAGCTGAGTGGGAGTGGGGGAGGGGAGGGAGACAGCTGAAGCCGAGTCCAGAAGGGCGGCGATGGAAGAGCTGCAGCTGGGTCAGAGCCTGGAGGGAGGGCGGGGCCTTCACTGAGGACCCCCCCCACCCCGAGGCCAGCCCTAGGCCCCGGCGGTCGCGCATGCGCCCTTGGCCTGTGCGGTGTGTGGGGGCTTGAACCCAAGCCCGCAGGGCTCCCGGAGCGGCCAGAGAAAGAAGGGCCCATGGAGATGTAGGCGAGGTGGGCAGGGGGCGCCACCTTACTCTCCTCAGCTCCCTGAGGGAGAGAGAGAGAGACAGAGACAGAGAGAGTGATCCCTGACCTCTGAGTCTCTGCCTCCACCGCTGGCTGGTGCCAACTCACGCGCCATCCCACTTCCAGCCATCACCCCCACGCCTGCCCCGGGGCCAGCCCCACCACAGAGAGGCCGGTTGGTTCCTGCTCACCTCTGTGCCGTCCCTTCCCGACCTGACCCCAGTGCAGGGGATAAGCTTCAGACAAGTCTTTCCATGTCCCTCTGCATGACAATAGACTTCCTCCCCTCTCCCATTCCACAGGCCCACCCGGGACATCCACCTTTGTCATTAGCTCAGGAGAGGATGCAAGATGAGAATCTCTGCTATTGTGTGGGGAGACTCAGTTTCCCGGGTTTCCCCCATGGACACATGTTCTTCAGCTGGGTCTGATTTTCTCCAGACAAGCTGTCTTGGGAAGGATTTGGCCAGCCCTAAGAAGCTGAAGGGAAAGGGCGGAGGGGGGTTCTCTCTCTGCCCCCGACAGCCCCGAGCTGGGTCGGTCCCTCAGACCTGGCCAGGGGCAGCCCATCCCCCGGCGCCCTTCCCCGGGGCATCCAAGGGCAGGCTCGGCGCCAGCCCCACCCCGCTCGCCACTGCCCGACCATCGTCCTCCCTCGGGGGGCCTGGGCGGGACAGGGACCCGGCTGTGGGAGGCCTCCAGATCTCAGGCCTGGCACACCGTTTACCAGGCTGCTTCCTCCTCTGACGGGGGCCCAGCACACGCCCCAGGAGACTTGGCAGCCGCCCCCAGGGCTCTATCCTCTGGAACTCGTCCCCTTGGAAGGGGCCTGGCCCAGGTGCCAGGTTCGGCTGGTCGGCCAGCCTCCTTTGGAGAAAGCAGGCAAGCCGAGCCAGGCTTGCAGTGGCCCTGGCGTGACACCTGCCACCTCAGGCAGAGGGCCTCCCGCGTGCCCTCCATGGCGGGTTTCTCCCCGGAGCCGTGGCCTGGGCACTAGGAAGGCCGGGCCTCCCCGACTCCCGGGAGGAGGGGCTAGCCCAGTTGCGCCCTGGCCCCCAAACCCTCTGGTGCCATCTGCCTGTCTCGGCACTTCTGACTCCACAGAGCCTTTCCTACATCTGGGCTGCCTGCCGTGGCAAAATGCAGGCGTGGGGTGAGGCCATGCCTTCTCTTTCCAGGAAAAAGTGAGCCCCTGGCCGAAGCAGCAGGCCCAGGCAGAGCCTTGAGCTTGAAGCCCAGTAGGTCTGTGGCCCTCAGGGCCAGAGCAATGCTTTCAAGGCAGGGAAGCGGCCTGCAAGCTGAGTGGGAGTGGGGGAGGGGAGGGAGACAGCTGAAGCCGAGTCCAGAAGGGCGGCGATGGAAGAGCTGCAGCTGGGTCAGAGCCTGGAGGGAGGGCGGGGCCTTCACTGAGGACCCCCCCCCCCTGAGGCCAGCACTAGGCCCAGGCGGTCGCGCATGCTCCCTTGGCCTGTGCGGTGTGTGGGGGCTTGAACCCAAGCCCGCAGGGCTCCGGGAGCGGCCAGAGAAAGAAGGGCCCATGGAGAGGTAGGCGAGGTGGGCAGGGGGAGCCACCTTACTCTCCTCAGCTCCCTGAGGGAGAGAGAGAGAGACAGAGACAGAGAGAGAGATCCCTGACCTCTGAGTCTCTGCCTCCACCGCTGGCTGGTGCCAACTCACGCGCCATCCCACTTCCAGCCATCACCCCCACGCCTGCCCCGGGGCCAGGCCCACCACAGAGAGGCCGGTTGGTTCCTGCTCACCTCTGTGCCGTCCCTTCCCGACCTGACCCCAGTGCAGGGGATAAGCTTCAGACAAGTCTTTCCATGTCCCTCTGCATGACAATAGACTTCCTCCCCTCTCCCATTCCACAGGCCCACCCGGGACATCCACCTTTGTCATTAGCTCAGGAGAGGATGCAAGATGAGAATCTCTGCTATTGTGTGGGGAGACTCAGTTTCCCGGGTTTCCCCCATGGACACATGTTCTTCAGCTGGGTCTGATTTTCTCCAGACAAGCTGTCTTGGGAAGGATTTGGCCAGCCCTAAGAACCTGAAGGGAAAGGGCGGAGGGGGGTTCTCTCTCTGCCCCCGACAGCCCCGAGCTGGGTCGGTCCCTCAGACCTGGCCAGGGGCAGCCCATCCCCCGGCGCCCTTCCCCGGGGCATCCAAGGGCAGGCTCGGCGCCAGCCCCACCCCGCTCGCCACTGCCCGACCATCGTCCTCCCTCGGGGGGCCTGGGCGGGACAGGGACCCGGCTGTGGGAGGCCTCCAGATCTCAGGCCTGGCACACCGTTTACCAGGCTGCTTCCTCCTCTGACGGGGGCCCAGCACACGCCCCAGGAGACTTGGCAGCCGCCCCCAGGGCTCTATCCTCTGCAACTCGTCCCCTTGGAAGGGGCCTGGCCCAGGTGCCATGTTCGGCTGGTCGGCCAGCCTCCTTTGGAGAAAGCAGGCAAGCCGAGCCAGGCTTGCAGTGGCCCTGGCGTGACACCTGCCACCTCAGGCAGAGGGCCTCCCGCGTGCCCTCCATGGCGGGTTTCTCCCCGGAGCCGTGGCCTGGGCACTAGGAAGGCCGGGCCTCCCCGACTCCCGGGAGGAGGGGCTAGCCCAGTTGCGCCCTGGCCCCCAAACCCTCTGGTGCCATCTGCCTGTCTCGGCACTTCTGACTCCACAGAGCCTTTCCTACATCTGGGCTGCCTGCCGTGGCAAAATGCAGGCGTGGGGTGAGGCCATGCCTTCTCTTTCCAGGAAAAAGTGAGCCCCTGGCCGAAGCAGCAGGCCCAGGCAGAGCCTTGAGCTTGAAGCCCAGTAGGTCTGTGGCCCTCAGGGCCAGAGCAATGCTTTCAAGGCAGGGAAGCGGCCTGCAAGCTGAGTGGGAGTGGGGGAGGGGAGGGAGACAGCTGAAGCCGAGTCCAGAAGGGCGGCGATGGAAGAGCTGCAGCTGGGTCAGAGCCTGGAGGGAGGGCGGGGCCTTCACTGAGGACCCCCCCCCCCCTGAGGCCAGCACTAGGCCCAGGCGGTCGCGCATGCTCCCTTGGCCTGTGCGGTGTGTGGGGGCTTGAACCCAAGCCCGCAGGGCTCCCGGAGCGGCCAGAGAAAGAAGGGCCCATGGAGAGGTAGGCGAGGTGGGCAGGGGGAGCCACGTTACTCTCCTCAGCTCCCTGAGGGAGAGAGAGAGAGACAGAGACAGAGAGAGAGATCCCTGACCTCTGAGTCTCTGCCTCCACCGCTGGCTGGTGCCAACTCACGCGCCATCCCACTTCCAGCCATCACCCCCACGCCTGCCCCGGGGCCAGCCCCACCACAGAGAGGCCGGTTGGTTCCTGCTCACCTCTGTGCCGTCCCTTCCCGACCTGACCCCAGTGCAGGGGATAAGCTTCAGACAAGTCTTTCCATGTCCCTCTGCATGACAATAGACTTCCTCCCCTCTCCCATTCCACAGGCCCACCCGGGACATCCACCTTTGTCATTAGCTCAGGAGAGGATGCAAGATGAGAATCTCTGCTATTGTGTGGGGAGACTCAGTTTCCCGGGTTTCCCCCATGGACACATGTTCTTCAGCTGGGTCTGATTTTCTCCAGACAAGCTGTCTTGGGAAGGATTTGGCCAGCCCTAAGAACCTGAAGGGAAAGGGCGGAGGGGGGTTCTCTCTCTGCCCCCGACAGCCCCGAGCTGGGTCGGTCCCTCAGACCTGGCCAGGGGCAGCCCATCCCCCGGCGCCCTTCCCCGGGGCATCCAAGGGCAGGCTCGGCGCCAGCCCCACCCCGCTCGCCACTGCCCGACCATCGTCCTCCCTCGGGGGGCCTGGGCGGTACAGGGACCCGGCTGTGGGAGGCCTCCAGATCTCAGGCCTGGCACACCGTTTACCAGGCTGCTTCCTCCTCTGACGGGGGCCCAGCACACGCCCCAGGAGACTTGGCAGCCGCCCCCAGGGCTCTATCCTCTGGAACTCGTCCCCTTGGAAGGGGCCTGGCCCAGGTGCCAGGTTCGGCTGGTCGGCCAGCCTCCTTTGGAGAAAGCAGGCAAGCCGAGCCAGGCTTGCAGTGGCCCTGGCGTGACACCTGCCACCTCAGGCAGAGGGCCTCCCGCGTGCCCTCCATGGCGGGTTTCTCCCCGGAGCCGTGGCCTGGGCACTAGGAAGGCCGGGCCTCCCCGACTCCCGGGAGGAGGGGCTAGCCCAGTTGCGCCCTGGCCCCCAAACCCTCTGGTGCCATCTGCCTGTCTCGGCACTTCTGACTCCACAGAGCCTTTCCTACATCTGGGCTGCCTGCCGTGGCAAAGTGCAGGCGTGGGGTGAGGCCATGCCTTCTGTTTCCAGGAATAAGTGAGCCCCTGGCCGAAGCAGCAGGCCCAGGCAGAGCCTTGAGCTTGAAGCCCAGTAGGTCTGTGGCCCTCAGGGCCAGAGCAATGCTTTCAAGGCAGGGAAGCGGCCTGCAAGCTGAGTGGGAGTGGGGGAGGGGAGGGAGACAGCTGAAGCCGAGTCCAGAAGGGCGGCGATGGAAGAGCTGCAGCTGGGTCAGAGCCTGGAGGGAGGGCGGGGCCTTCACTGAGGACCCCCCCCACCCCGAGGCCAGCACTAGGCCCAGGCGGTCGCGCATGCGCCCTTGGCCTGTGCGGTGTGTGGGGGCTTGAACCCAAGCCCGCAGGGCTCCCGGAGCGGCCAGAGAAAGAAGGGCCCATGGAGATGTAGGCGAGGTGGGCAGGGGGCGCCACCTTACTCTCCTCAGCTCCCTGAGGGAGAGAGAGAGAGACAGAGACAGAGAGAGAGATCCCTGACCTCTGAGTCTCTGCCTCCACCGCTGGCTGGTGCCAACTCACGCGCCATCCCACTTCCAGCCATCACCCCCACGCCTGCCCCGGGGCCAGCCCCACCACAGAGAGGCCGGTTGGTTCCTGCTCACCTCTGTGCCGTCCCTTCCCGACCTGACCCCAGTGCAGGGGATAAGCTTCAGACAAGTCTTTCCATGTCCCTCTGCATGACAATAGACTTCCTCCCCTCTCCCATTCCACAGGCCCACCCGGGACATCCACCTTTGTCATTAGCTCAGGAGAGGATGCAAGATGAGAATCTCTGCTATTGTGTGGGGAGACTCAGTTTCCCGGGTTTCCCCCATGGACACATGTTCTTCAGCTGGGTCTGATTTTCTCCAGACAAGCTGTCTTGGGAAGGATTTGGCCAGCCCTAAGAACCTGAAGGGAAAGGGCGGAGGGGGGTTCTCTCTCTGCCCCCGACAGCCCCGAGCTGGGTCGGTCCCTCAGACCTGGCCAGGGGCAGCCCATCCCCCGGCGCCCTACCCCGGGGCATCCAAGGGCAGGCTCGGCGCCAGCCCCACCCCGCTCGCCACTGCCCGACCATCGTCCTCCCTCGGGGGGCCTGGGCGGGACAGGGACCCGGCTGTGGGAGGCCTCCAGATCTCAGGCCTGGCACACCGTTTACCAGGCTGCTTCCTCCTCTGACGGGGGCCCAGCACACGCCCCAGGAGAATTGGCAGCCGCCCCCAGGGCTCTATCCTCTGGAACTCGTCCCCTTGGAAGGGGCCTGGCCCAGGTGCCAGGTTCGGCTGGTCGGCCAGCCTCCTTTGGAGAAAGCAGGCAAGCCGAGCCAGGCTTGCAGTGGCCCTGGCGTGACACCTGCCACCTCAGGCAGAGGGCCTCCCGCGTGCCCTCCATGGCGGGTTTCTCCCCGGAGCCGTGGCCTGGGCACTAGGAAGGCCGGGCCTCCCCGACTCCCGGGAGGAGGGGCTAGCCCAGTTGCGCCCTGGCCCCCAAACCCTCTGGTGCCATCTGCCTGTCTCGGCACTTCTGACTCCACAGAGCCTTTCCTACATCTGGGCTGCCTGCCGTGGCAAAGTGCAGGCGTGGGGTGAGGCCATGCCTTCTCTTTCCAGGAATAAGTGAGCCCCTGGCCGAAGCAGCAGGCCCAGGCAGAGCCTTGAGCTTGAAGCCCAGTAGGTCTGTGGCCCTCAGGGCCAGAGCAATGCTTTCAAGGCAGGGAAGCGGCCTGCAAGCTGAGTGGGAGTGGGGGAGGGGAGGGAGACAGCTGAAGCCGAGTCCAGAAGGGCGGCGATGGAAGAGCTGCAGCTGGGTCAGAGCCTGGAGGGAGGGCGGGGCCTTCACTGAGGACCCCCCCCACCCCGAGGCCAGCCCTAGGCCCCGGCGGTCGCGCATGCGCCCTTGGCCTGTGCGGTGTGTGGGGGCTTGAACCCAAGCCCGCAGGGCTCCCGGAGCGGCCAGAGAAAGAAGGGCCCATGGAGATGTAGGCGAGGTGGGCAGGGGGCGCCACCTTACTCTCCTCAGCTCCCTGAGGGAGAGAGAGAGAGACAGAGACAGAGAGAGTGATCCCTGACCTCTGAGTCTCTGCCTCCACCGCTGGCTGGTGCCAACTCACGCGCCATCCCACTTCCAGCCATCACCCCCACGCCTGCCCCGGGGCCAGCCCCACCACAGAGAGGCCGGTTGGTTCCTGCTCACCTCTGTGCCGTCCCTTCCCGACCTGACCCCAGTGCAGGGGATAAGCTTCAGACAAGTCTTTCCATGTCCCTCTGCATGACAATAGACTTCCTCCCCTCTCCCATTCCACAGGCCCACCCGGGACATCCACCTTTGTCATTAGCTCAGGAGAGGATGCAAGATGAGAATCTCTGCTATTGTGTGGGGAGACTCAGTTTCCCGGGTTTCCCCCATGGACACATGTTCTTCAGCTGGGTCTGATTTTCTCCAGACAAGCTGTCTTGGGAAGGATTTGGCCAGCCCTAAGAACCTGAAGGGAAAGGGCGGAGGGGGGTTCTCTCTCTGCCCCCGACAGCCCCGAGCTGGGTCGGTCCCTCAGACCTGGCCAGGGGCAGCCCATCCCCCGGCGCCCTTCCCCGGGGCATCCAAGGGCAGGCTCGGCGCCAGCCCCACCCCGCTCGCCACTGCCCGACCATCGTCCTCCCTCGGGGGGCCTGGGCGGGACAGGGACCCGGCTGTGGGAGGCCTCCAGATCTCAGGCCTGGCACACCGTTTACCAGGCTGCTTCCTCCTCTGACGGGGGCCCAGCACACGCCCCAGGAGACTTGGCAGCCGCCCCCAGGGCTCTATCCTCTGGAACTCGTCCCCTTGGAAGGGGCCTGGCCCAGGTGCCAGGTTCGGCTGGTCGGCCAGCCTCCTTTGGAGAAAGCAGGCAAGCCGAGCCAGGCTTGCAGTGGCCCTGGCGTGACACCTGCCACCTCAGGCAGAGGGCCTCCCGCGTGCCCTCCATGGCGGGTTTCTCCCCGGAGCCGTGGCCTGGGCACTAGGAAGGCCGGGCCTCCCCGACTCCCGGGAGGAGGGGCTAGCCCAGTTGCGCCCTGGCCCCCAAACCCTCTGGTGCCATCTGCCTGTCTCGGCACTTCTGACTCCACAGAGCCTTTCCTACATCTGGGCTGCCTGCCGTGGCAAAGTGCAGGCGTGGGGTGAGGCCATGCCTTCTGTTTCCAGGAATAAGTGAGCCCCTGGCCGAAGCAGCAGGCCCAGGCAGAGCCTTGAGCTTGAAGCCCAGTAGGTCTGTGGCCCTCAGGGCCAGAGCAATGCTTTCAAGGCAGGGAAGCGGCCTGCAAGCTGAGTGGGAGTGGGGGAGGGGAGGGAGACAGCTGAAGCCGAGTCCAGAAGGGCGGCGATGGAAGAGCTGCAGCTGGGTCAGAGCCTGGAGGGAGGGCGGGGCCTTCACTGAGGACCCCCCCCACCCCGAGGCCAGCCCTAGGCCCCGGCGGTCGCGCATGCGCCCTTGGCCTGTGCGGTGTGTGGGGGCTTGAACCCAAGCCCGCAGGGCTCCCGGAGCGGCCAGAGAAAGAAGGGCCCATGGAGATGTAGGCGAGGTGGGCAGGGGGCGCCACCTTACTCTCCTCAGCTCCCTGAGGGAGAGAGAGAGAGACAGAGACAGAGAGAGTGATCCCTGACCTCTGAGTCTCTGCCTCCACCGCTGGCTGGTGCCAACTCACGCGCCATCCCACTTCCAGCCATCACCCCCACGCCTGCCCCGGGGCCAGCCCCACCACAGAGAGGCCGGTTGGTTCCTGCTCACCTCTGTGCCGTCCCTTCCCGACCTGACCCCAGTGCAGGGGATAAGCTTCAGACAAGTCTTTCCATGTCCCTCTGCATGACAATAGACTTCCTCCCCTCTCCCATTCCACAGGCCCACCCGGGACATCCACCTTTGTCATTAGCTCAGGAGAGGATGCAAGATGAGAATCTCTGCTATTGTGTGGGGAGACTCAGTTTCCCGGGTTTCCCCCATGGACACATGTTCTTCAGCTGGGTCTGATTTTCTCCAGACAAGCTGTCTTGGGAAGGATTTGGCCAGCCCTAAGAACCTGAAGGGAAAGGGCGGAGGGGGGTTCTCTCTCTGCCCCCGACAGCCCCGAGCTGGGTCGGTCCCTCAGACCTGGCCAGGGGCAGCCCATCCCCCGGCGCCCTTCCCCGGGGCATCCAAGGGCAGGCTCGGCGCCAGCCCCACCCCGCTCGCCACTGCCCGACCATCGTCCTCCCTCGGGGGGCCTGGGCGGGACAGGGACCCGGCTGTGGGAGGCCTCCAGATCTCAGGCCTGGCACACCGTTTACCAGGCTGCTTCCTCCTCTGACGGGGGCCCAGCACACGCCCCAGGAGACTTGGCAGCCGCCCCCAGGGCTCTATCCTCTGGAACTCGTCCCCTTGGAAGGGGCCTGGCCCAGGTGCCAGGTTCGGCTGGTCGGCCAGCCTCCTTTGGAGAAAGCAGGCAAGCCGAGCCAGGCTTGCAGTGGCCCTGGCGTGACACCTGCCACCTCAGGCAGAGGGCCTCCCGCGTGCCCTCCATGGCGGGTTTCTCCCCGGAGCCGTGGCCTGGGCACTAGGAAGGCCGGGCCTCCCCGACTCCCGGGAGGAGGGGCTAGCCCAGTTGCGCCCTGGCCCCCAAACCCTCTGGTGCCATCTGCCTGTCTCGGCACTTCTGACTCCACAGAGCCTTTCCTACATCTGGGCTGCCTGCCGTGGCAAAGTGCAGGCGTGGGGTGAGGCCATGCCTTCTCTTTCTAGGAAAAAGTGAGCCCCTGGCCGAAGCAGCAGGCCCAGGCAGAGCCTTGAGCTTGAAGCCCAGTAGGTCTGTGGCCCTCAGGGCCAGAGCAATGCTTTCAAGGCAGGGAAGCGGCCTGCAAGCTGAGTGGGAGTGGGGGAGGGGAGGGAGACAGCTGAAGCCGAGTCCAGAAGGGCGGCGATGGAAGAGCTGCAGCTGGGTCAGAGCCTGGAGGGAGGGCGGGGCCTTCACTGAGGACCCCCCCCCCCCCGAGGCCAGCCCTAGGCCCCGGCGGTCGCGCATGCGCCCTTGGCCTGTGCGGTGTGTGGGGGCTTGAACCCAAGCCCGCAGGGCTCCCGGAGCGGCCAGAGAAAGAAGGGCCCATGGAGAGGTAGGCGAGGTGGGCAGGGGGCGCCACCTTACTCTCCTCAGCTCCCTGAGGGAGAGAGAGAGAGACAGAGACAGAGAGATCCCTGACCTCTGAGTCTCTGCCTCCACCGCTGGCTGGTGCCAACTCACGCGCCATCCCACTTCCAGCCATCACCCCCACGCCTGCCCCGGGGCCAGCCCCACCACAGAGAGGCCGGTTGGTTCCTGCTCACCTCTGTGCCGTCCCTTCCCGACCTGACCCCAGTGCAGGGGATAAGCTTCAGACAAGTCTTTCCATGTCCCTCTGCATGACAATAGACTTCCTCCCCTCTCCCATTCCACAGGCCCACCCGGGACATCCACCTTTGTCATTAGCTCAGGAGAGGATGCAAGATGAGAATCTCTGCTATTGTGTGGGGAGACTCAGTTTCCCGGGTTTCCCCCATGGACACATGTTCTTCAGCTGGGTCTGATTTTCTCCAGACAAGCTGTCTTGGGAAGGATTTGGCCAGCCCTAAGAACCTGAAGGGAAAGGGCGGAGGGGGGTTCTCTCTCTGCCCCCGACAGCCCCGAGCTGGGTCGGTCCCTCAGACCTGGCCAGGGGCAGCCCATCCCCCGGCGCCCTTCCCCGGGGCATCCAAGGGCAGGCTCGGCGCCAGCCCCACCCCGCTCGCCACTGCCCGACCATCGTCCTCCCTCGGGGGGCCTGGGCGGGACAGGGACCCGGCTGTGGGAGGCCTCCAGATCTCAGGCCTGGCACACCGTTTACCAGGCTGCTTCCTCCTCTGACGGGGGCCCAGCACACGCCCCAGGAGACTTGGCAGCCGCCCCCAGGGCTCTATCCTCTGGAACTCGTCCCCTTGGAAGGGGCCTGGCCCAGGTGCCAGGTTCGGCTGGTCGGCCAGCCTCCTTTGGAGAAAGCAGGCAAGCCGAGCCAGGCTTGCAGTGGCCCTGGCGTGACACCTGCCACCTCAGGCAGAGGGCCTCCCGCGTGCCCTCCATGGCGGGTTTCTCCCCGGAGCCGTGGCCTGGGCACTAGGAAGGCCGGGCCTCCCCGACTCCCGGGAGGAGGGGCTAGCCCAGTTGCGCCCTGGCCCCCAAACCCTCTGGTGCCATCTGCCTGTCTCGGCACTTCTGACTCCACAGAGCCTTTCCTACATCTGGGCTGCCTGCCGTGGCAAAGTGCAGGCGTGGGGTGAGGCCATGCCTTCTCTTTCTAGGAAAAAGTGAGCCCCTGGCCGAAGCAGCAGGCCCAGGCAGAGCCTTGAGCTTGAAGCCCAGTAGGTCTGTGGCCCTCAGGGCCAGAGCAATGCTTTCAAGGCAGGGAAGCGGCCTGCAAGCTGAGTGGGAGTGGGGGAGGGGAGGGAGACAGCTGAAGCCGAGTCCAGAAGGGCGGCGATGGAAGAGCTGCAGCTGGGTCAGAGCCTGGAGGGAGGGCGGGGCCTTCACTGAGGACCCCCCCCCCCGAGGCCAGCCCTAGGCCCAGGCGGTCGCGCATGCGCCCTTGGCCTGTGCGGTGTGTGGGGGCTTGAACCCAAGCCCGCAGGGCTCCCGGAGCGGCCAGAGAAAGAAGGGCCCATGGAGAGGTAGGCGAGGTGGGCAGGGGGCGCCACCTTACTCTCCTCAGCTCCCTGAGGGAGAGAGAGAGAGACAGAGACAGAGAGATCCCTGACCTCTGAGTCTCTGCCTCCACCGCTGGCTGGTGCCAACTCACGCGCCATCCCACTTCCAGCCATCACCCCCACGCCTGCCCCGGGGCCAGCCCCACCACAGAGAGGCCGGTTGGTTCCTGCTCACCTCTGTGCCGTCCCTTCCCGACCTGACCCCAGTGCAGGGGATAAGCTTCAGACAAGTCTTTCCATGTCCCTCTGCATGACAATAGACTTCCTCCCCTCTCCCATTCCACAGGCCCACCCGGGACATCCACATTTGTCATTAGCTCAGGAGAGGATGCAAGATGAGAATCTCTGCTATTGTGTGGGGAGACTCAGTTTCCCGGGTTTCCCCCATGGACACATGTTCTTCAGCTGGGTCTGATTTTCTCCAGACAAGCTGTCTTGGGAAG
>NW_026691778.1:0-45721 GCF_020826845.1 Diceros bicornis minor
GGCCTGGCCCAGGTGCCAGGTTCGGCTGGTCGGCCAGCCTCCTTTGGAGAAAGCAGGCAAGCCGAGCCAGGCTTGCAGTGGCCCTGGCGTGACACCTGCCACCTCAGGCAGAGGGCCTCCCGCGTGCCCTCCATGGCGGGTTTCTCCCCGGAGCCGTGGCCTGGGCACTAGGAAGGCCGGGCCTCCCCGACTCCCGGGAGGAGGGGCTAGCCCACTTGCGCCCTGGCCCCCAAACCCTCTGGTGCCATCTGCCTGTCTCGGCACTTCTGACTCCACAGAGCCTTTCCTACACCTGGGCTGCCTGCCGTGGCAAAGTGCAGGCGTGGGGTGAGGCCATGGCTTTGTCTTTCCAGGAAAAAATGAGCCCCTGGCCGAAGCAGCAGGCCCAGGCAGAGCCTTGAGCTTGAAGCCCAGTAGGTCTGTGGCCCTCAGGGCCAGAGCAATGCTTTCAAGGCAGGGAAGCGGCCTGCAAGCTGAGTGGGAGTGGGGGAGGGGAGGGAGACAGCTGAAGCCGAGTCCAGAAGGGCGGCGATGGAAGAGCTGCAGCTGGGTCAGAGCCTGGAGGGAGGGCGGGGCCTTCACTGAGGACCCCCCCCCCCCCCGAGGCCAGCCCTAGGCCCCGGCGGTCGCGCATGCGCCCTTGGCCTGTGCGGTGTGTGGGGGGTTGAACCCAAGCCCGCAGGGCTCCCGGAGCGGCCAGAGAAAGAAGGGCCCATGGAGAGGTAGGCGAGGTGGGCAGGGGGCGCCACCTTACTCTGCTCAGCTCCCTGAGGGAGAGAGAGAGAGACAGAGACAGAGAGAGAGATCCCTGACCTCTGAGTCTCTGCCTCCACCGCTGGCTGGTGCCAACTCACGCGCCATCCCACTTCCAGCCATCACCCCCACGCCTGCCCCGGGGCCAGCCCCACCACAGACAGGCCGGTTGGTTCCTGCTCACCTCTGTGCCGTCCCTTCCCGACCTGACCCCAGTGCAGGGGATAAGCTTCAGACAAGTCTTTCCATGTCCCTCTGCATGACAATAGACTTCCTCCCCTCTCCCATTCCACAGGCCCACCCGGGACATCCACCTTTGTCATTAGCTCAGGAGAGGATGCAAGATGAGAATCTCTGCTATTGTGTGGGGAGACTCAGTTTCCCGGGTTTCCCCCATGGACACATGTTCTTCAGCTGGGTCTGATTTTCTCCAGACAAGCTGTCTTGGGAAGGATTTGGCCAGCCCTAAGAACCTGAAGGGAAAGGGCGGAGGGGGGTTCTCTCTCTGCCCCCGACAGCCCCGAGCTGGGTCGGTCCCTCAGACCCGGCCAGGGGCAGCCCATCCCCCGGCGCCCTTCCCCGGGGCATCCAAGGGCAGGCTCGGCGCCAGCCCCACCCCGCTCGCCACTGCCCGACCATCGTCCTCCCTCGGGGGGCCTGGGCAGGACAGGGACCCGGCTGTGGGAGGCCTCCAGATCTCAGGCCTGGCACACCGTTTACCAGGCTGCTTCCTCCTCTGACGGGGGCCCAGCACACGCCCCAGGAGACTTGGCAGCCGCCCCCAGGGCTCTAGCCTCTGGAACTCGTCCCCTTGGAAGGGGCCTGGCCCAGGTGCCAGGTTCGGCTGGTCGGCCAGCCTCCTTTGGAGAAAGCAGGCAAGCCGAGCCAGGCTTGCAGTGGCCCTGGCGTGACACCTGCCACCTCAGGCAGAGGGCCTCCCGCGTGCCCTCCATGGCGGGTTTCTCCCCGGAGCCGTGGCCTGGGCACTAGGAAGGCCGGGCCTCCCCGACTCCCGGGAGGAGGGGCTAGCCCACTTGCGCCCTGGCCCCCAAACCCTCTGGTGCCATCTGCATGTCTCGGCACTTCTGACTCCACAGAGCCTTTCCTACACCTGGGCTGCCTGCCGTGGCAAAGTGCAGGCGTGGGGTGAGGCCATGGCTTTGTCTTTCCAGGAAAAAATGAGCCCCTGGCCGAAGCAGCAGGCCCAGGCAGAGCCTTGAGCTTGAAGCCCAGTAGGTCTGTGGCCCTCAGGGCCAGAGCAATGCTTTCAAGGCAGGGAAGCGGCCTGCAAGCTGAGTGGGAGTGGGGGAGGGGAGGGAGACAGCTGAAGCCAAGTCCAGAAGGGCGGCGATGGAAGAGCTGCAGCTGGGTCAGAGCCTGGAGGGAGGGCGGGGCCTTCACTGAGGACCCCCCCCCCGAGGCCAGCCCTAAGCCCAGGCGGTCGCGCATGCGCCCTTGGCCTGTGCGGTGTGTGGGGGGTTGAACCCAAGCCCGCAGGGCTCCCGGAGCGGCCAGAGAAAGAAGGGCCCATGGAGAGGTAGGCGAGGTGGGCAGGGGGCGCCACCTTACTCTCCTCAGCTCCCTGAGGGAGAGAGACAGAGACAGAGACAGAGACAGAGAGAGAGATCCCTGACCTCTGAGTCTCTGCCTCCACCGCTGGCTGGTGCCAACTCACGCGCCATCCCACTTCCAGCCATCACCCCCACGCCTGCCCCGGGGCCAGCCCCACCACAGACAGGCCGGTTGGTTCCTGCTCACCTCTGTGCCGTCCCTTCCCGACCTGACCCCAGTGCAGGGGATAAGCTTCAGACAAGTCTTTCCATGTCCCTCTGCATGACAATAGACTTCCTCCCCTCTCCCATTCCTCAGGCCCACCCGGGACATCCACCTTTGTCATTAGCTCAGGAGAGGATGCAAGATGAGAATCTCTGCTATTGTGTGGGGAGACTCAGTTTCCCGGGTTTCCCCCATGGACACATGTTCTTCAGCTGGGTCTGATTTTCTCCAGACAAGCTGTCTTGGGAAGGATTTGGCCAGCCCTAAGAACCTGAAGGGAAAGGGCGGAGGGGGGTTCTCTCTCTGCCCCCGACAGCCCCGAGCTGGGTCGGTCCCTCAGACCCGGCCAGGGGCAGCCCATCCCCCGGCGCCCTTCCCCGGGGCATCCAAGGGCAGGCTCGGCGCCAGCCCCACCCCGCTCGCCACTGCCCGACCATCGTCCTCCCTCGGGGGGCCTGGGCAGGACAGGGACCCGGCTGTGGGAGGCCTCCAGATCTCAGGCCTGGCACACCGTTTACCAGGCTGCTTCCTCCTCTGACGGGGGCCCAGCACACGCCCCAGGAGACTTGGCAGCCGCCCCCAGGGCTCTAGCCTCTGGAACTCGTCCCCTTGGAAGGGGCCTGGCCCAGGTGCCAGGTTCGGCTGGTCGGCCAGCCTCCTTTGGAGAAAGCAGGCAAGCCGAGCCAGGCTTGCAGTGGCCCTGGCGTGACACCTGCCACCTCAGGCAGAGGGCCTCCCGCGTGCCCTCCATGGCGGGTTTCTCCCCGGAGCCGTGGCCTGGGCACTAGGAAGGCCGGGCCTCCCCGACTCCCGGGAGGAGGGGCTAGCCCACTTGCGCCCTGGCCCCCAAACCCTCTGGTGCCATCTGCCTGTCTCGGCACTTCTGACTCCACAGAGCCTTTCCTACATCTGGGCTGCCTGCCGTGGCAAAGTGCAGGCGTGGGGTGAGGCCATGGCTTTGTCTTTCCAGGAAAAAATGAGCCCCTGGCCGAAGCAGCAGGCCCAGGCAGAGCCTTGAGCTTGAAGCCCAGTAGGTCTGTGGCCCTCAGGGCCAGAGCAATGCTTTCAAGGCAGGGAAGCGGCCTGCAAGCTGAGTGGGAGTGGGGGAGGGGAGGGAGACAGCTGAAGCCGAGTCCAGAAGGGCGGAGATGGAAGAGCTGCAGCGGGGTCAGCTGCAGCTGGGTCAGAGCATGAGGGAGGGCGGGGCCTTCACTGAGGACCTCCCCCCCCCCCGAGGCCAGCCCTAGGCCCCGGCGGTCGCGCATGCGCCCTTGGCCTGTGCGGTGTGTGGGGGGTTGAACCCAAGCCCGCAGGGCTCCCGGAGCGGCCAGAGAATGAAGGGCCCATGGAGAGGTAGGCGAGGTGGGCAGGGGGCGCCACCTTACTCTCCTCAGCTCCCTGAGGGAGAGAGACAGAGACAGAGACAGAGAGAGAGATCCCTGACCTCTGAGTCTCTGCCTCCACCGCTGGCTGGTGCCAACTCACGCGCCATCCCACTTCCAGCCATCACCCCCACGCCTGCCCCGGGGCCAGCCCCACCACAGAGAGGCCGGTTGGTTCCTGCTCACCTCTGTGCCGTCCCTTCCCGACCTGACCCCAGTGCAGCGGATAAGCTTCAGACAAGTCTTTCCATGTCCCTCTGCATGACAATAGACTTCCTCCCCTCTCCCATTCCACAGGCCCACCCGGGACATCCACCTTTGTCATTAGCTCAGGAGAGGATGCAAGATGAGAATCTCTGCTATTGTGTGGGGAGACTCAGTTTCCCGGGTTTCCCCCATGGACACATGTTCTTCAGCTGGGTCTGATTTTCTCCAGACAAGCTGTCTTGGGAAGGATTTGGCCAGCCCTAAGAACCTGAAGGGAAAGGGCGGAGGGGGGTTCTCTCTCTGCCCCCGACAGCCCCGAGCTGGGTCGGTCCCTCAGACCCGGCCAGGGGCAGCCCATCCCCCGGCGCCCTTCCCCGGGGCATCCAAGGGCAGGCTCGGCGCCAGCCCCACCCCGCTCACCACTGCCCGACCATCGTCCTCCCTCGGGGGGCCTGGGCAGGACAGGGACCCGGCTGTGGGAGGCCTCCAGATCTCAGGCCTGGCACACCGTTTACCAGGCTGCTTCCTCCTCTGACGGGGGCCCAGCACACGCCCCAGGAGACTTGGCAGCCGCCCCCAGGGCTCTAGCCTCTGGAACTCGTCCCCTTGGAAGGGGCCTGGCCCAGGTGCCAGGTTCGGCTGGTCGGCCAGCCTCCTTTGGAGAAAGCAGGCAAGCCGAGCCAGGCTTGCAGTGGCCCTGGCGTGACACCTGCCACCTCAGGCAGAGGGCCTCCCGCGTGCCCTCCATGGCGGGTTTCTCCCCGGAGCCGTGGCCTGGGCACTAGGAAGGCCGGGCCTCCTCGACTCCCGGGAGGAGGGGCTAGCCCAGTTGCGCCCTGGCCCCCAAACCCTCTGGTGCCATCTGCCTGTCTCGGCACTTCTGACTCCACAGAGCCTTTCCTACATCTGGGCTGCCTGCCGTGGCAAAGTGCAGGCGTGGGGTGAGGCCATGGCTTTGTCTTTCCAGGAAAAAATGAGCCCCTGGCCGAAGCAGCAGGCCCAGGCAGAGCCTTGAGCTGGAAGCCCAGTAGGTCTGTGGCCCTCAGGGCCAGAGCCATGCTTTCAAGGCAGGGAAGCGGCCTGCAAGCTGAGTGGGAGTGGGGGAGGGGAGGCAGACAGCTGAAGCCGAGTCCAGAAGGGCGGCGATGGAAGAGCTGCAGCTGGGTCAGAGCCTGGAGGGAGGGCGGGGCCTTCACTGAGGACCCCCCCCCCCCCCCCCCCGAGGCCAGCCCTAGGCCCAGGCGGTCGCGCATGCGCCCTTGGCCTGTGCGGTGTGTGGGGGGTTGAACCCAAGCCCGCAGGGCTCCCGGAGCGGCCAGAGAAAGAAGGGCCCATGGAGAGGTAGGCGAGGTGGGCAGGGGGCGCCACCTTACTCTCCTCAGCTCCCTGAGGGAGAGAGACAGAGACAGAGACAGAGAGAGAGATCCCTGACCTCTGAGTCTCTGCCTCCACCGCTGGCTGGTGCCAACTCACGCGCCATCCCACTTCCAGCCATCACCCCCACGCCTGCCCCGGGGCCAGCCCCACCACAGAGAGGCCGGTTGGTTCCTGCTCACCTCTGTGCCGTCCCTTCCCGACCTGACCCCAGTGCAGGGGATAAGCTTCAGACAAGTCTTTCCATGTCCCTCTGCATGACAATAGACTTCCTCCCCTCTCCCATTCCACAGGCCCACCCACCCGGGACATCCACCTTTGTCATTAGCTCAGGAGAGGATGCAAGATGAGAATCTCTGCTATTGTGTGGGGAGACTCAGTTTCCCGGGTTTCCCCCATGGACACATGTTCTTCAGCTGGGTCTGATTTTCTCCAGACAAGCTGTCTTGGGAAGGATTTGGCCAGCCCTAAGAACCTGAAGGGAAAGGGCGGAGGGGGGTTCTCTCTCTGCCCCCGACAGCCCCGAGCTGGGTCGGTCCCTCAGACCCGGCCAGGGGCAGCCCATCCCCCGGCGCCCTTCCCCGGGGCATCCAAGGGCAGGCTCGGCGCCAGCCCCACCCCGCTCACCACTGCCCGACCATCGTCCTCCCTCGGGGGGCCTGGGCAGGACAGGGACCCGGCTGTGGGAGGCCTCCAGATCTCAGGCCTGGCACACCGTTTACCAGGCTGCTTCCTCCTCTGACGGGGGCCCAGCACACGCCCCAGGAGACTTGGCAGCCGCCCCCAGGGCTCTAGCCTCTGGAACTCGTCCCCTTGGAAGGGGCCTGGCCCAGGTGCCAGGTTCGGCTGGTCGGCCAGCCTCCTTTGGAGAAAGCAGGCAAGCCGAGCCAGGCTTGCAGTGGCCCTGGCGTGACACCTGCCACCTCAGGCAGAGGGCCTCCCGCGTGCCCTCCATGGCGGGTTTCTCCCCGGAGCCGTGGCCTGGGCACTAGGAAGGCCGGGCCTCCCCGACTCCCGGGAGGAGGGGCTAGCCCACTTGCACCCTGGCCCCCAAAGCCTGCGGTGCCATCTGCCTGTCTCGGCACTTCTGACTCCACAGAGCCTTTCCTACACCAGGGCTGCCTGCCGTGGCAAAGTGCAGGCGTGGGGTGAGGCCATGGCTTTGTCTTTCCAGGAAAAAATGAGCCCCTGGCCGAAGCAGCAGGCCCAGGCAGAGCCTTGAGCTTGAAGCCCAGTAGGTCTGTGGCCCTCAGGGCCAGAGCAATGCTTTCAAGGCAGGGAAGCGGCCTGCAAGCTGAGTGGGAGTGGGGGAGGGGAGGGAGACAGCTGAAGCCGAGTCCAGAAGGGCGGCGATGGAAGAGCTGCAGCTGGGTCAGAGCCTGGAGGGAGGGCGGGGCCTTCACTGAGGACCCCCCCCCCCAGGCCAGCCCTAGGCCCCGGCGGTCGCGCATGCGCCCTTGGCCTGTGCGGTGTGTGGGGGGTTGAACCCAAGCCCGCAGGGCTCCCGGAGCGGCCAGAGAAAGAAGGGCCCATGGAGAGGTAGGCGAGGTGGGCAGGGGGCGCCACCTTACTCTCCTCAGCTCCCTGAGGGAGAGAGACAGAGACAGAGACAGAGAGAGAGATCCCTGACCTCTGAGTCTCTGCCTCCACCGCTGGCTGGTGCCAACTCACGCGCCATCCCACTTCCAGCCATCACCCCCACGCCTGCCCCGGGGCCAGCCCCACCACAGACAGGCCGGTTGGTTCCTGCTCACCTCTGTGCCGTCCCTTCCCGACCTGACCCCAGTGCAGGGGATAAGCTTCAGACAAGTCTTTCCATGTCCCTCTGCATGACAATAGACTTCCTCCCCTCTCCCATTCCACAGGCCCACCCGGGACATCCACCTTTGTCATTAGCTCAGGAGAGGATGCAAGATGAGAATCTCTGCTATTGTGTGGGGAGACTCAGTTTCCCGGGTTTCCCCCATGGACACATGTTCTTCAGCTGGGTCTGATTTTCTCCAGACAAGCTGTCTTGGGAAGGATTTGGCCAGCCCTAAGAACCTGAAGGGAAAGGGCGGAGGGGGGTTCTCTCTCTGCCCCCGACAGCCCCGAGCTGGGTCGGTCCCTCAGACCCGGCCAGGGGCAGCCCATCCCCCGGCGCCCTTCCCCGGGGCATCCAAGGGCAGGCTCGGCGCCAGCCCCACCCCGCTCGCCACTGCCCGACCATCGTCCTCCCTCGGGGGGCCTGGGCAGGACAGGGACCCGGCTGTGGGAGGCCTCCAGATCTCAGGCCTGGCACACCGTTTACCAGGCTGCTTCCTCCTCTGACGGGGGCCCAGCACACGCCCCAGGAGACTTGGCAGCCGCCCCCAGGGCTCTAGCCTCTGGAACTCGTCCCCTTGGAAGGGGCCTGGCCCAGGTGCCAGGTTCGGCTGGTCGGCCAGCCTCCTTTGGAGAAAGCAGGCAAGCCGAGCCAGGCTTGCAGTGGCCCTGGCGTGACACCTGCCACCTCAGGCAGAGGGCCTCCCGCGTGCCCTCCATGGCGGGTTTCTCCCCGGAGCCGTGGCCTGGGCACTAGGAAGGCCGGGCCTCCCCGACTCCCGGGAGGAGGGGCTAGCCCACTTGCGCCCTGGCCCCCAAACCCTCTGGTGCCATCTGCCTGTCTCGGCACTTCTGACTCCACAGAGCCTTTCCTACACCTGGGCTGCCTGCCGTGGCAAAGTGCAGGCGTGGGGTGAGGCCATGGCTTTGTCTTTCCAGGAAAAAATGAGCCCCTGGCCGAAGCAGCAGGCCCAGGCAGAGCCTTGAGCTTGAAGCCCAGTAGGTCTGTGGCCCTCAGGGCCAGAGCAATGCTTTCAAGGCAGGGAAGCGGCCTGCAAGCTGAGTGGGAGTGGGGGAGGGGAGGGAGACAGCTGAAGCCGAGTCCAGAAGGGCGGCGATGGAAGAGCTGCAGCTGGGTCAGAGCCTGGAGGGAGGGCGGGGCCTTCACTGAGGACCCCCCCCCCCAGGCCAGCCCTAGGCCCCGGCGGTCGCGCATGCGCCCTTGGCCTGTGCGGTGTGTGGGGGGTTGAACCCAATCCCGCAGGGCTCCCGGAGCGGCCAGAGAAAGAAGGGCCCATGGAGAGGTAGGCGAGGTGGGCAGGGGGCGCCACCTTACTCTGCTCAGCTCCCTGAGGGAGAGAGACAGAGACAGAGACAGAGAGAGAGATCCCTGACCTCTGAGTCTCTGCCTCCACCGCTGGCTGGTGCCAACTCACGCGCCATCCCACTTCCAGCCATCACCCCCACGCCTGCCCCGGGGCCAGCCCCACCACAGAGAGGCCGGTTGGTTCCTGCTCACCTCTGTGCCGTCCCTTCCCGACCTGACCCCAGTGCAGGGGATAAGCTTCAGACAAGTCTTTCCATGTCCCTCTGCATGACAATAGACTTCCTCCCCTCTCCCATTCCACAGGCCCACCCACCCGGGACATCCACCTTTGTCATTAGCTCAGGAGAGGATGCAAGATGAGAATCTCTGCTATTGTGTGGGGAGACTCAGTTTCCCGGGTTTCCCCCATGGACACATGTTCTTCAGCTGGGTCTGATTTTCTCCAGACAAGCTGTCTTGGGAAGGATTTGGCCAGCCCTAAGAACCTGAAGGGAAAGGGCGGAGGGGGGTTCTCTCTCTGCCCCCGACAGCCCCGAGCTGGGTCGGTCCCTCAGACCCGGCCAGGGGCAGCCCATCCCCCGGCGCCCTTCCCCGGGGCATCCAAGGGCAGGCTCGGCGCCAGCCCCACCCCGCTCGCCACTGCCCGACCATCGTCCTCCCTCGGGGGGCCTGGGCAGGACAGGGACCCGGCTGTGGGCGGCCTCCAGATCTCAGGCCTGGCACACCGTTTACCAGGCTGCTTCCTCCTCTGACGGGGGCCCAGCACACGCCCCAGGAGTCTTGGCAGCCGCCCCCAGGGCTCTAGCCTCTGGAACTCGTCCCCTTGGAAGGGGCCTGGCCCAGGTGCCAGGTTCGGCTGGTCGGCCAGCCTCCTTTGGAGAAAGCAGGCAAGCCGAGCCAGGCTTGCAGTGGCCCTGGCGTGACACCTGCCACCTCAGGCAGAGGGCCTCCCGCGTGCCCTCCATGGCGGGTTTCTCCCCGGAGCCGTGGCCTGGGCACTAGGAAGGCCGGGCCTCCCCGACTCCCGGGAGGAGGGGCTAGCCCAGTTGCGCCCTGGCCCCCAAACCCTCTGGTGCCATCTGCCTGTCTCGGCACTTCTGACTCCACAGAGCCTTTCCTACATCTGGGCTGCCTGCCGTGGCAAAGTGCAGGCGTGGGGTGAGGCCATGGCTTTGTCTTTCCAGGAAAAAATGAGCCCCTGGCCGAAGCAGCAGGCCCAGGCAGAGCCTTGAGCTTGAAGCCCAGTAGGTCTGTGGCCCTCAGGGCCAGAGCAATGCTTTCAAGGCAGGGAAGCGGCCTGCAAGCTGAGTGGGAGTGGGGGAGGGGAGGGAGACAGCTGAAGCCGAGTCCAGAAGGGCGGCGATGGAAGAGCTGCAGCTGGGTCAGAGCCTGGAGGGAGGGCGGGGCCTTCACTGAGGACCCCCCCGCCCCCCGAGGCCAGCCCTAGGCCCCGTCGGTCGCGCATGCGCCCTTGGCCTGTGCGGTGTGTGGGGGGTTGAACCCAAGCCCGCAGGGCTCCCGGAGCGGCCAGAGAAAGAAGGGCCCATGGAGAGGTAGGCGAGGTGGGCAGGGGGCGCCACCTTACTCTCCTCAGCTCCCTGAGGGAGAGAGACAGAGACAGAGACAGAGAGAGAGATCCCTGACCTCTGAGTCTCTGCCTCCACCGCTGGCTGGTGCCAACTCACGCGCCATCCCACTTCCAGCCATCACCCCCACGCCTGCCCCGGGGCCAGCCCCACCACAGAGAGGCCGGTTGGTTCCTGCTCACCTCTGTGCCGTCCCTTCCCGACCTGACCCCAGTGCAGGGGATAAGCTTCAGACAAGTCTTTCCATGTCCCTCTGCATGACAATAGACTTCCTCCCCTCTCCCATTCCACAGGCCCACCCGGGACATCCACCTTTGTCATTAGCTCAGGAGAGGATGCAAGATGAGAATCTCTGCTATTGTGTGGGGAGACTCAGTTTCCCGGGTTTCCCCCATGGACACATGTTCTTCAGCTGGGTCTGATTTTCTCCAGACAAGCTGTCTTGGGAAGGATTTGGCCAGCCCTAAGAACCTGAAGGGAAAGGGCGGAGGGGGGTTCTCTCTCTGCCCCCGACAGCCCCGAGCTGGGTCGGTCCCTCAGACCCGGCCAGGGGCAGCCCATCCCCCGGCGCCCTTCCCCGGGGCATCCAAGGGCAGGCTCGGCGCCAGCCCCACCACGCTCGCCACTGCCCGACCATCGTCCTCCCTCGGGGGGCCTGGGCAGGACAGGGACCCGGCTGTGGGAGGCCTCCAGATCTCAGGCCTGGCACACCGTTTACCAGGCTGCTTCCTCCTCTGACGGGGGCCCAGCACACGCCCCAGGAGACTTGGCAGCCGCCCCCAGGGCTCTATCCTCTGGAACTCGTCCCCTTGGAAGGGGCCTGGCCCAGGTGCCAGGTTCGGCTGGTCGGCCAGCCTCCTTTGGAGAAAGCAGGCAAGCCGAGCCAGGCTTGCAGTGGCCCTGACGTGACACCTGCCACCTCAGGCAGAGGGCCTCCCGCGTGCCCTCCATGGCGGGTTTCTCCCCGGAGCCGTGGCCTGGGCACTAGGAAGGCCGGGCCTCCCCGACTCCCGGGAGGAGGGGCTAGCCCACTTGCGCCCTGGCCCCCAAACCCTCTGGTGCCATCTGCCTGTCTCGGCACTTCTGACTCCACAGAGCCTTTCCTACATCTGGGCTGCCTGCCGTGGCAAAGTGCAGGCGTGGGGTGAGGCCATGGCTTTGTCTTTCCAGGAAAAAATGAGCCCCTGGCCGAAGCAGCAGGCCCAGGCAGAGCCTTGAGCTTGAAGCCCAGTAGGTCTGTGGCCCTCAGGGCCAGAGCAATGCTTTCAAGGCAGGGAAGCGGCCTGCAAGCTGAGTGGGAGTGGGGGAGGGGAGGGAGACAGCTGAAGCCGAGTCCAGAAGGGCGGCGATGGAAGAGCTGCAGCTGGGTCAGAGCCTGGAGGGAGGGCGGGGCCTTCACTGAGGACCCCCCCCCCCCGAGGCCAGCCCTAGGCCCCGGCGGTCGCGCATGCGCCCTTGGCCTGTGCGGTGTGTGGGGGGTTGAACCCAAGCCCGCAGGGCTCCCGGAGCGGCCAGAGAAAGAAGGGCCCATGGAGAGGTAGGCGAGGTGGGCAGGGGGCGCCACCTTACTCTGCTCAGCTCCCTGAGGGAGAGAGAGAGAGACAGAGACAGAGAGAGAGATCCCTGACCTCTGAGTCTCTGCCTCCACCGCTGGCTGGTGCCAACTCACGCGCCATCCCACTTCCAGCCATCACCCCCACGCCTGCCCCGGGGCCAGCCCCACCACAGAGAGGCCGGTTGGTTCCTGCTCACCTCTGTGCCGTCCCTTCCCGACCTGACCCCAGTGCAGGGGATAAGCTTCAGACAAGTCTTTCCATGTCCCTCTGCATGACAATAGACTTCCTCCCCTCTCCCATTCCACAGGCCCACCCGGGACATCCACCTTTGTCATTAGCTCAGGAGAGGATGCAAGATGAGAATCTCTGCTATTGTGTGGGGAGACTCAGTTTCCCGGGTTTCCCCCATGGACACATGTTCTTCAGCTGGGTCTGATTTTCTCCAGACAAGCTGTCTTGGGAAGGATTTGGCCAGCCCTAAGAACCTGAAGGGAAAGGGCGGAGGGGGGTTCTCTCTCTGCCCCCGACAGCCCCGAGCTGGGTCGGTCCCTCAGACCCGGCCAGGGGCAGCCCATCCCCCGGCGCCCTTCCCCGGGGCATCCAAGGGCAGGCTCGGCGCCAGCCCCACCCCGCTCGCCACTGCCAGACCATCGTCCTCCCTCGGGGGGCCTGGGCAGGACAGGGACCCGGCTGTGGGAGGCCTCCAGATCTCAGGCCTGGCACACCGTTTACCAGGCTGCTTCCTCCTCTGACGGGGGCCCAGCACACGCCCCAGGAGACTTGGCAGCCGCCCCCAGGGCTCTAGCCTCTGGAACTCGTCCCCTTGGAAGGGGCCTGGCCCAGGTGCCAGGTTCGGCTGGTCGGCCAGCCTCCTTTGGAGAAAGCAGGCAAGCCGAGCCAGGCTTGCAGTGGCCCTGGCGTGACACCTGCCACCTCAGGCAGAGGGCCTCCCGCGTGCCCTCCATGGCGGGTTTCTCCCCGGAGCCGTGGCCTGGGCACTAGGAAGGCCGGGCCTCCCCGACTCCCGGGAGGAGGGGCTAGCCCACTTGCACCCTGGCCCCCAAAGCCTGCGGTGCCATCTGCCTGTCTCGGCACTTCTGACTCCACAGAGCCTTTCCTACACCAGGGCTGCCTGCCGTGGCAAAGTGCAGGCGTGGGGTGAGGCCATGGCTTTGTCTTTCCAGGAAAAAATGAGCCCCTGGCCGAAGCAGCAGGCCCAGGCAGAGCCTTGAGCTTGAAGCCCAGTAGGTCTGTGGCCCTCAGGGCCAGAGCAATGCTTTCAAGGCAGGGAAGCGGCCTGCAAGCTGAGTGGGAGTGGGGGAGGGGAGGGAGACAGCTGAAGCAGAGTCCAGAAGGGCGGCGATGGAAGAGCTGCAGCTGGGTCAGAGCATGGAGGGAGGGCGGGGCCTTCCCTGAGGACCCCCCCCCCCCGATGCCAGCCCTAGGCCCCGGCGGTCGCGCATGCGCCCTTGGCCTGTGCGGTGTGTGGGGGGTTGAACCCAAGCCCGCAGGGCTCCCGGAGCGGCCAGAGAAAGAAGGGCCCATGGAGAGGTAGGCGAGGTGGGCAGGGGGCGCCACCTTACTCTCCTCAGCTCCCTGAGGGAGAGAGACAGAGACAGAGACAGAGAGAGAGATCCCTGACCTCTGAGTCTCTGCCTCCACCGCTGGCTGGTGCCAACTCACGCGCCATCCCACTTCCAGCCATCACCCCCACGCCTGCCCCGGGGCCAGCCCCACCACAGAGAGGCCGGTTGGTTCCTGCTCACCTCTGTGCCGTCCCTTCCCGACCTGACCCCAGTGCAGGGGATAAGCTTCAGACAAGTCTTTCCATGTCCCTCTGCATGACAATAGACTTCCTCCCCTCTCCCATTCCACAGGCCCACCCACCCGGGACATCCACCTTTGTCATTAGCTCAGGAGAGGATGCAAGATGAGAATCTCTGCTATTGTGTGGGGAGACTCAGTTTCCCGGGTTTCCCCCATGGACACATGTTCTTCAGCTGGGTCTGATTTTCTCCAGACAAGCTGTCTTGGGAAGGATTTGGCCAGCCCTAAGAACCTGAAGGGAAAGGGCGGAGGGGGGTTCTCTCTCTGCCCCCGACAGCCCCGAGCTGGGTCGGTCCCTCAGACCTGGCCAGGGGCAGCCCATCCCCCGGCGCCCTTCCCCGGGGCATCCAAGGGCAGGCTCGGCGCCAGCCCCACCCCGCTCGCCACTGCCCGACCATCGTCCTCCCTCGGGGGGCCTGGGCAGGACAGGGACCCGGCTGTGGGCGGCCTCCAGATCTCAGGCCTGGCACACCGTTTACCAGGCTGCTTCCTCCTCTGACGGGGGCCCAGCACACGCCCCAGGAGTCTTGGCAGCCGCCCCCAGGGCTCTAGCCTCTGGAACTCGTCCCCTTGGAAGGGGCCTGGCCCAGGTGCCAGGTTCGGCTGGTCGGCCAGCCTCCTTTGGAGAAAGCAGGCAAGCCGAGCCAGGCTTGCAGTGGCCCTGGCGTGACACCTGCCACCTCAGGCAGAGGGCCTCCCGCGTGCCCTCCATGGCGGGTTTCTCCCCGGAGCCGTGGCCTGGGCACTAGGAAAGCCGGGCCTCCTCGACTCCCGGGAGGAGGGGCTAGCCCAGTTGCGCCCTGGCCCCCAAACCCTCTGGTGCCATCTGCCTGTCTCGGCACTTCTGACTCCACAGAGCCTTTCCTACATCTGGGCTGCCTGCCGTGGCAAAGTGCAGGCGTGGGGTGAGGCCATGGCTTTGTCTTTCCAGGAAAAAATGAGCCCCTGGCCGAAAGCAGCAGGGCCCAGGCAGAGCCTTGAGCTGGAAGCCCAGTAGGTCTGTGGCCCTCAGGGCCAGAGCCATGCTTTCAAGGCAGGGAAGCGGCCTGCAAGGCTGAGTGGGAGTGGGGGAGGGGAGGCAGACAGCTGAAGCCGAGTCCAGAAGGGCGGCGATGAAGAGCTGCAGCTGGGTCAGAGCCTGGAGGAGGGCGGGGCCTTCACTGAGGACCCCCCCACCCCCGAGGCCAGCCCTAGGCCCCGGCGGTCGCGCATGCGCCCTTGGCCTGTGCGGTGTGTGGGGGGTTGAACCCAAGCCCGCAGGGCTCCCGGAGCGGCCAGAGAAAGAAGGGCCCATGGAGAGGTAGGCGAGGTGGGCAGGGGGCGCCACCTTACTCTCCTCAGCTCCTGAGGGAGAGAGACAGAGACAGAGACAGAGAGAGAGATCCCTGACCTTCTGAGTCTCTGCTCCACCGCTGGCTGGTGCCAACTCACGCGCCATCCCACTTCCAGCCATCACCCCCACGCCTGCCCCGGGGCCAGCCCCACCACAGAGAGGCCGGTTGGTTCCTGCTCACCTCTGTGCCGTCCCTTCCCGACCTGACCCCAGTGCAGGGGATAAGCTTCAGACAAGTCTTTCCATGTCCCTCTGCATGACAATAGACTTCCTCCCCTCTCCCATTCCACAGGCCCACCCACCCGGGACATCCACCTTGTCATTAGCTCAGGAGAGGATGCAAGATGAGAATCTCTGCTATTGTGTGGGGAGACTCAGTTTCCCGGGTTTCCCCCATGGACACATGTTCTTCAGCTGGGTCTGATTTTCTCCAGACAAGCTGTCTTGGGAAGGATTTGGCCAGCCTAAGAACCTGAAGGGAAAGGGCGGAGGGGGGTTCTCTCTCTGCCCCCGACAGCCCCGAGCTGGGTCGGTCCCTCAGACCTGGCCAGGGGCAGCCCATCCCCCGGCGCCCTTCCCCGGGGCATCCAAGGGCAGGCTCGGCGCCAGCCCCACCCCGCTCGCCACTGCCCGACCATCGTCCTCCCTCGGGGGGCCTGGGCAGGACAGGGACCCGGCTGTGGGAGGCCTCCAGATCTCAGGCCTGGCACACCGTTTTACCAGGCTGCTCCTCCTCTGACGGGGGCCCAGCACACGCCCCAGGAGACTTGGCAGCCCGCCCCCAGGGCTCTAGCCTCTGGAACTCGTCCCCTTGGAAGGGGCCCTGGCCCAGGTGCCAGGTTCGGCTGGTCAGCCAGCCTCCTTTGGAGAAAGCAGGCAAGCCGAGCCAGGCTTGCAGTGGCCCTGGCGTGACACCTGCCACCTCAGGCAGAGGGCCTCCAGCGTGCCCTCCATGGCGGGTTTCTCCCCGGAGCCGTGGCCTGGGCACTAGGAAGGCCGGGCCTCCCCGACTCCCGGGAGGAGGGCTAGCCCAGTTGCGCCCTGGCCCCCAAACCCTCTGGTGCCATCTGCCTGTCTCGGCACTTCTGACTCCACAGAGCCTTTCCTACATCTGGGCTGCCTGCCGTGGCAAAGTGCAGGCGTGGGGTGAGGCCATGGCTTTGTCTTTCCAGGAAAAAATGAGCCCCTGGCCGAAGCAGCAGGCCCAGGCAGAGCCTTGAGCTTGAAGCCCAGTAGGTCTGTGGCCCTCAGGGCCAGAGCACTGCTTTCAAGGCAGGGAAGCGGCCTGCAAGCTGAGTGGGAGTGGGGGAGGGGAGGCAGACAGCTGAAGCCGAGTCCAGAAGGGCGGCGATGGAAGAGCTGCAGCTGGGTCAGAGCCTGGAGGAGGGCGGGGCCTTCACTGAGGACCCCCCCACCCCCCGAGGCCAGCCCCTAGGCCCCGGCGGTCGCGCATGCGCCCTTGGCCTGTGCGGTGTGTGGGGGGGTTGAACCCAAGCCCGCAGGGCTCCCGGAGCGGCCAGAGAAAGAAGGGCCCATGGAGAGGTAGGCGAGGTGGGCAGGGGGGCGCCACCTTACTCTCCTCAGCTCCCTGAGGGAGAGAGACAGAGACAGAGACAGAGAGAGAGATCCCTGACCTCTGAGTCTCTGCCTCCACCGCTGGCTGGTGCCAACTCACGCGCCATCCCACTTCCAGCCATCACCCCCACGCCCTGCCCCGGGGCCAGCCCCACCACAGAGAGGCCGGTTGGTTCCTGCTCACCTCTGTGCCGTCCCTTCCCGACCTGACCCCAGTGCAGGGGATAAGCTTCAGACAAGTCTTTCCATGTCCCTCTGCATGACAATAGACTTCCTCCCCTCTCCCATTCCACAGGCCCACCACCCGGGACATCCACCTTTGTCATTAGCTCAGGAGAGGATGCAAGATGAGAATCTCTGCTATTGTGTGGGGAGACTCAGTTTCCCGGGTTTCCCCCATGGACACATGTTCTTCAGCTGGGTCTGATTTTCTCCAGACAAGCTGTCTTGGGAAGGATTTGGCCAGCCCTAAGAACCTGAAGGGAAAGGGCGGAGGGGGGTTCTCTCTCTGCCCCCGACAGCCCCGAGCTGGGTCGGTCCCTCAGACCTGGCCAGGGGGCAGCCCATCCCCCGGCGCCCTTCCCCGGGGCATCCAAGGGCAGGCTCGGCGCCAGCCCCACCCCGCTCGCCACTGCCCGACCATCGTCCTCCCTCGGGGGGCCTGGGCAGGACAGGGACCCGGCTGTGGGAGGCCTCCAGATCTCAGGCCTGGCACACCGTTTACCAGGCTGCTTCCTCCTCTGACGGGGGCCCAGCACACGCCCAGGAGACTTGGCAGCCGCCCCAGGGCTCTAGCCTCTGGAACTCGTCCCCTTGAAGGGGCCTGGCCCAGGTGCCAGGTTCGGCTGGTCAGCCAGCCTCCTTTGGAGAAAGCAGGCAAGCCGAGCCAGGCTTGCAGTGGCCCTGGCGTGACACCTGCCACCTCAGGCAGAGGGCCTCCAGCGTGCCCTCCATGGCGGGTTTCTCCCCGGAGTCCCCGGAGCCGTGGCCTGGGCACTAGGAAGGCCGGGCCTCCCGACTCCCGGGAGGAGGGGCTAGCCCAGTTGCGCCCCTGGCCCCCAAACCCTCTGGTGCCATCTGCTGTCTCGGCACTTCTGACTCCACAGAGCCTTTCCTACATCTGGGCTGCCTGCCGTGCAAAG
This sequence comes from Diceros bicornis minor, assembly GCF_020826845.1. NCBI lineage: Eukaryota > Metazoa > Chordata > Mammalia > Perissodactyla > Rhinocerotidae > Diceros > Diceros bicornis. The sequence goes on from NW_026691778.1 coordinate 17,642, forward strand.
TGCAGGCGTGGGGTGAGGCCATGGCTTTGTCTTTCCAGGAAAAAATGAGCCCCTGGCCGAAGCAGGCAGGCCCAGGCAGAGCCTTGAGCTTGAAGCCAGTAGGTCTGTGGCCCTCAGGGCCAGAGCAATGCTTTCAAGGCAGGGAAGCGGCCTGCAAGCTGAGTGGGAGTGGGGGGAGGGGAGGCAGACAGCTGAAGCCGAGTCCAGAAGGGCGGCGATGGAAGAGCTGCAGCTGGGTCAGAGCCTGGAGGAGGGCGGGGCCTTCACTGAGGACCCCCCCACCCCCGAGGCCAGCCCTAGGCCCCGGCGGTCGCGCATGCGCCCTTGGCCTGTGCGGTGTGTGGGGGGTTGAACCCAAGCCCGCAGGGCTCCCGGAGCGGCCAGAGAAAGAAGGGCCCATGGAGAGGTAGGCGAGGTGGGCAGGGGGCGCCACCTTCTCTCCTCAGCTCCCTGAGGGAGAGAGACAGAGACAGAGACAGAGAGAGAGATCCCTGACCTCTGAGTCTCTGCCTCCACCGCTGGCTGGTGCCAACTCACGCGCCATCCCACTTCCAGCCATCACCCCCACGCCTGCCCCGGGGGCCAGCCCCACCACAGAGAGGCCGGTTGGTTCCTGCTCACCTCTGTGCCGTCCCTTCCCGACCTGACCCCAGTGCAGGGGATAAGCTTCAGACAAGTCTTTCCATGTCCCTCTGCATGACAATAGACTTCCTCCCCTCTCCCCATTCCACAGGCCCACCCACCGGGACATCCACCTTTGTCATTAGCTCAGGAGAGGATGCAAGATGAGAATCTCTGCTATTGTGTGGGGAGACTCAGTTTCCCGGGTTTCCCCCATGGACACATGTTCTTCAGCTGGGTCTGATTTTCTCCAGACAAGCTGTCTTGGGAAGGATTTGGCCAGCCCTAAGAACCTGAAGGGAAAGGGCGGAGGGGGGTTCTCTCTCTGCCCCCGACAGCCCCGAGCTGGGTCGGTCCCTCAGACCTGGCCAGGGGCAGCCCATCCCCCGGCGCCCTTCCCCGGGGCATCCAAGGGCAGGCTCGGCGCCAGCCCCACCCCGCTCGCCACTGCCCGACCATCGTCCTCCCTCGGGGGGCCTGGGCAGGACAGGGACCCGGCTGTGGGAGGCCTCCAGATCTCAGGCCTGGCCACACCGTTTACCAGGCTGCTTCCTCCTCTGACGGGGGGCCCAGCACACGCCCCAGGAGACTTGGCAGCCGCCCCCAGGGCTCTAGCCTCTGGAACTCGTCCCCTTGGAAGGGGCCTGGCCCAGGTGCCAGGTTCGGCTGGTCAGCCAGCCTCCTTTGGAGAAAGCAGGCAAGCCGAGCCAGGCTTGCAGTGGCCCTGGCGTGACACCTGCCACCTCAGGCAGAGGGCCTCCAGCGTGCCCTCCATGGCGGGTTTCTCCCCGGAGCCGTGGCCTGGGCACTAGGAAGGCCGGGCCTCCCCGACTCCCGGGAGAGGGGGCTAGCCCAGTTGCGCCCTGGCCCCCAAACCCTCTGGTGCCATCTGCCTGTCTCGGCACTTCTGACTCCACAGAGCCTTTCCTACATCTGGGCTGCCTGCCGTGGCCAAGTGCAGGCGTGGGGTGAGGCCATGGCTTTGTCTTTCCAGGAAAAAATGAGCCCCTGGCCGAAGCAGCAGGCCCAGGCAGAGCCTTGAGCTTGAAGCCAGTAGGTCTGTGGCCCTCAGGGCCAGAGCAATGCTTTCAAGGCAGGGAAGCGGCCTGCAAGCTGAGTGGGAGTGGGGGAGGGGAGGCAGACAGCTGAAGCCGAGTCCAGAAGGGCGGCGATGGAAGAGCTGCAGCTGGGTCAGAGCCTGGAGGAGGGCGGGGCCTTCACTGAGGACCCCCCCACCCCCGAGGCCAGCCCTAGGCCCCGGCGGTCGCGCATGCGCCCTTGGCCTGTGCGGTGTGTGGGGGGTTGAACCCAAGCCCGCAGGGCTCCCGGAGCGGCCAGAGAAAGAAGGGCCCATGGAGAGGTAGGCGAGGTGGGCAGGGGGCGCCACCTTACTCTCCTCAGCTCCCTGAGGGAGAGAGACAGAGACAGAGACAGAGAGAGAGATCCCTGACCTCTGAGTCTCTGCCTCCACCGCTGGCTGGTGCCAACTCACGCGCCATCCCACTTCCAGCCATCACCCCCACGCCTGCCCCGGGGCCAGCCCCACCACAGAGAGGCCGGTTGGTTCCTGCTCACCTCTGTGCCGTCCCTTCCGACCTGACCCCAGTGCAGGGGATAAGCTTCAGACAAGTCTTTCCATGTCCCTCTGCATGACAATAGACTTCCTCCCCTCTCCCATTCCACAGGCCCACCACCCGGGACATCCACCTTTGTCATTAGCTCAGGAGAGGATGCAAGATGAGAATCTCTGCTATTGTGTGGGGAGACTCAGTTTCCGGGTTCCCCCATGGACACATGTTCTTCAGCTGGGTCTGATTTTCTCCAGACAAGCTGTCTTGGGAAGGATTTGGCCAGCCCTAAGAACCTGAAGGGAAAGGGCGGAGGGGGGTTCTCTCTCTGCCCCCGACAGCCCCGAGCTGGGTCGGTCCCTCAGACCTGGCCAGGGGCAGCCCATCCCCCGGCGCCCTTCCCCGGGGCATCCAAGGGCAGGCTCGGCGCCAGCCCCACCCCGCTCGCCACTGCCCGACCATCGTCCTCCCTCGGGGGGCCTGGGCAGGACAGGGACCCGGCTGTGGGAGGCCTCCAGATCTCAGGCCTGGCACACCGTTTACCAGGCTGCTTCCTCCTCTGACGGGGGCCCAGCACACGCCCCAGGAGACTTGGCAGCCGCCCCCAGGGCTCTAGCCTCTGGAACTCGTCCCTTGGAAGGGGCCTGGCCCAGGTGCCAGGTTCGGCTGGTCAGCCAGCCTCCTTTGGAGAAAGCAGGCAAGCCGAGCCAGGCTTGCAGTGCCCTGGCGTGACACCTGCCACCTCAGGCAGAGGGCCTCCAGCGTGCCCTCCATGGCGGGTTTCTCCCCGGAGCCGTGGCCTGGGCACTAGGAAGGCCGGGCCTCCCGACTCCCGGGAGGAGGGGCTAGCCCAGTTGCGCCCTGGCCCCCAAACCTCTGGTGCCATCTGCCTGTCTCGGCACTTCTGACTCCACAGAGCCTTTCCTACATCTGGGCTGCCTGCCGTGGCAAAGTGCAGGCGTGGGGTGAGGCCATGGCTTTGTCTTTCCAGGAAAAAATGAGCCCCTGGCCGAAGCAGCAGGCCCAGGCAGAGCCTTGAGCTTGAAGCCCAGTAGGTCTGTGGCCCTCAGGGCCAGAGCAATGCTTTCAAGGCAGGGAAGCGGCCTGCAAGCTGAGTGGGAGTGGGGGAGGGGAGGCAGACAGCTGAAGCCGAGTCCAGAAGGGCGGCGATGGAAGAGCTGCAGCTGGGTCAGAGCCTGGAGGAGGGCGGGGCCTTCACTGAGGACCCCCCCACCCCCGAGGCCAGCCCTAGGCCCCGGCGGTCGCGCATGCGCCCTTGGCCTGTGCGGTGTGTGGGGGGTTGAACCCAAGCCCGCAGGGCTCCCGGAGCGGCCAGAGAAAGGAAGGGCCCATGGAGAGGTAGGCGAGGGTGGGCAGGGGGCGCCACCTTACTCTCCTCAGCTCCCTGAGGAGAGAGACAGAGACAGAGACAGAGAGAGAGATCCCTGACCTCTGAGTCTCTGCCTCCACCGCTGGCTGGTGCCAACTCACGCGCCATCCCACTTCCAGCCATCACCCCCACGCCTGCCCCGGGGCCAGCCCCACCACAGAGAGGCCGGTTGGTTCCTGCTCACCTCTGTGCCGTCCCTTCCCGACCTGACCCCAGTGCAGGGGATAAGCTTCAGACAAGTCTTTCCATGTCCCTCTGCATGACAATAGACTTCCTCCCCTCTCCCATTCCACAGGCCCACCCACCCGGGACATCCACCTTTGTCATTAGCTCAGGAGAGGATGCAAGATGAGAATCTCTGCTATTGTGTGGGGAGACTCAGTTTCCGGGTTTCCCCCATGGACACATGTTCTTCAGCTGGGTCTGATTTTCTCCAGACAAGCTGTCTTGGGAAGGATTTGGCCAGCCCTAAGAACCTGAAGGGAAAGGGCGGAGGGGGGTTCTCTCTCTGCCCCCGACAGCCCCGAGCTGGGTCGGTCCCTCAGACCTGGCCAGGGGCAGCCCATCCCCCGGCGCCCTTCCCCGGGGCATCCAAGGGCAGGCTCGGCGCCAGCCCCACCCCGCTCGCCACTGCCCGACCATCGTCCTCCCTCGGGGGGCCTGGGCAGGACAGGGACCCGGCTGTGGGAGGCCTCCAGATCTCAGGCCTGGCACACCGTTTACCAGGCTGCTTCCTCCTCTGACGGGGGCCCAGCACACGCCCCAGGAGACTTGGCAGCCGCCCCCAGGGCTCTAGCCTCTGGAACTCGTCCCCTTGGAAGGGGCCTGGCCCAGGTGCCAGGTTCGGCTGGTCAGCCAGCCTCCTTTGGAGAAAGCAGGCAAGCCGAGCCAGGCTTGCAGTGGCCCTGGCGTGACACCTGCCACCTCAGGCAGAGGGCCTCCAGCGTGCCCTCCATGGCGGGTTTCTCCCCGGAGCCGTGGCCTGGGCACTAGGAAGGCCGGGCCTCCCCGACTCCCGGGAGGAGGGGCTAGCCCAGTTGCGCCCTGGCCCCCAAACCCTCTGGTGCCATCTGCCTGTCTCGGCACTTCTGACTCCACAGAGCCTTTCCTACATCTGGGCTGCCTGCCGTGGCAAAGTGCAGGCGTGGGGTGAGGCCATGGCTTTGTCTTTCCAGGAAAAAATGAGCCCTGGCCGAAGCAGCAGGCCCAGGCAGAGCCTTGAGCTTGAAGCCCAGTAGGTCTGTGGCCCTCAGGGCCAGAGCAATGCTTTCAAGGCAGGGAAGCGGCCTGCAAGCTGAGTGGAGTGGGGGAGGGGAGGCAGACAGCTGAAGCCGAGTCCAGAAGGGCGGCGATGGAAGAGCTGCAGCTGGGTCAGAGCCTGGAGGAGGGCGGGGCCTTCACTGAGGACCCCCCCCACCCCCGAGGCCAGCCCTAGGCCCCGGCGGTCGCGCATGCGCCCTTGGCCTGTGCGGTGTGTGGGGGGTTGAACCCAAGCCCGCAGGGCTCCCGGAGCGGCCAGAGAAAGAAGGGCCATGGAGAGGTAGGCGAGGTGGGCAGGGGGCGCCACCTTACTCTCCTCAGCTCCCTGAGGGAGAGAGACAGAGACAGAGACAGAGAGAGAGATCCCTGACCTCTGAGTCTCTGCCTCCACCGCTGGCTGGTGCCAACTCACGCGCCATCCCACTTCCAGCCATCACCCCCACGCCTGCCCCGGGGCCAGCCCCACCACAGAGAGGCCGGTTGGTTCCTGCTCACCTCTGTGCCGTCCCTTCCCGACCTGACCCCAGTGCAGGGGATAAGCTTCAGACAAGTCTTTCCATGTCCCTCTGCATGACAATAGACTTCCTCCCCTCTCCCATTCCACAGGCCCACCCACCCGGGACATCCACCTTTGTCATTAGCTCAGGAGAGGATGCAAGATGAGAATCTCTGCTATTGTGTGGGGAGACTCAGTTTCCCGGGTTTCCCCCATGGACACATGTTCTTCAGCTGGGTCTGATTTTCTCCAGACAAGCTGTCTTGGGAAGGATTTGGCCAGCCCTAAGAACCTGAAGGGAAAGGGCGGAGGGGGGTTCTCTCTCTGCCCCCGACAGCCCCGAGCTGGGTCGGTCCCTCAGACCTGGCCAGGGGCAGCCCATCCCCCGGCGCCCTTCCCCGGGGCATCCAAGGGCAGGCTCGGCGCCAGCCCCACCCCGCTCGCCACTGCCCGACCATCGTCCTCCCTCGGGGGGCCTGGGCAGGACAGGGACCCGGCTGTGGGAGGCCTCCAGATCTCAGGCCTGGCACACCGTTTACCAGGCTGCTTCCTCCTCTGACGGGGGCCCAGCACACGCCCCAGGAGACTTGGCAGCCGCCCCCAGGGCTCTAGCCTCTGGAACTCGTCCCCTTGGAAGGGGCCTGGCCCAGGTGCCAGGTTCGGCTGGTCAGCCAGCCTCCTTTGGAGAAAGCAGGCAAGCCGAGCCAGGCTTGCAGTGGCCCTGGCGTGACACCTGCCACCTCAGGCAGAGGGCCTCCAGCGTGCCCTCCATGGCGGGTTTCTCCCCGGAGCCGTGGCCTGGGCACTAGGAAGGCCGGGCCTCCCCGACTCCCGGGAGGAGGGGCTAGCCCAGTTGCGCCCTGGCCCCCAAACCCTCTGGTGCCATCTGCCTGTCTCGGCACTTCTGACTCCACAGAGCCTTTCCTACATCTGGGCTGCCTGCCGTGGCAAAGTGCAGGCGTGGGGTGAGGCCATGGCTTTGTCTTTCCAGGAAAAAATGAGCCCCTGGCCGAAGCAGCAGGCCCAGGCAGAGCCTTGAGCTTGAAGCCCAGTAGGTCTGTGGCCCTCAGGGCCAGAGCAATGCTTTCAAGGCAGGGAAGCGGCCTGCAAGCTGAGTGGGAGTGGGGGAGGGGAGGCAGACAGCTGAAGCCGAGTCCAGAAGGGCGGCGATGGAAGAGCTGCAGCTGGGTCAGAGCCTGGAGGAGGGCGGGGCCTTCACTGAGGACCCCCCCACCCCCGAGGCCAGCCCTAGGCCCCGGCGGTCGCGCATGCGCCCTTGGCCTGTGCGGTGTGTGGGGGGTTGAACCCAAGCCCGCAGGGCTCCCGGAGCGGCCAGAGAAAGAAGGGCCCATGGAGAGGTAGGCGAGGTGGGCAGGGGGCGCCACCTTACTCTCCTCAGCTCCCTGAGGGAGAGAGACAGAGACAGAGACAGAGAGAGAGATCCCTGACCTCTGAGTCTCTGCCTCCACCGCTGGCTGGTGCCAACTCACGCGCCATCCCACTTCCAGCCATCACCCCCACGCCTGCCCCGGGGCCAGCCCCACCACAGAGAGGCCGGTTGGTTCCTGCTCACCTCTGTGCCGTCCCTTCCCGACCTGACCCCAGTGCAGGGGATAAGCTTCAGACAAGTCTTTCCATGTCCCTCTGCATGACAATAGACTTCCTCCCCTCTCCCATTCCACAGGCCCACCCACCCGGGACATCCACCTTTGTCATTAGCTCAGGAGAGGATGCAAGATGAGAATCTCTGCTATTGTGTGGGGAGACTCAGTTTCCCGGGTTTCCCCCATGGACACATGTTCTTCAGCTGGGTCTGATTTTCTCCAGACAAGCTGTCTTGGGAAGGATTTGGCCAGCCCTAAGAACCTGAAGGGAAAGGGCGGAGGGGGGTTCTCTCTCTGCCCCCGACAGCCCCGAGCTGGGTCGGTCCCTCAGACCTGGCCAGGGGCAGCCCATCCCCCGGCGCCCTTCCCCGGGGCATCCAAGGGCAGGCTCGGCGCCAGCCCCACCCCGCTCGCCACTGCCCGACCATCGTCCTCCCTCGGGGGGCCTGGGCAGGACAGGGACCCGGCTGTGGGAGGCCTCCAGATCTCAGGCCTGGCACACCGTTTACCAGGCTGCTTCCTCCTCTGACGGGGGCCCAGCACACGCCCCAGGAGACTTGGCAGCCGCCCCCAGGGCTCTAGCCTCTGGAACTCGTCCCCTTGGAAGGGGCCTGGCCCAGGTGCCAGGTTCGGCTGGTCAGCCAGCCTCCTTTGGAGAAAGCAGGCAAGCCGAGCCAGGCTTGCAGTGGCCCTGGCGTGACACCTGCCACCTCAGGCAGAGGGCCTCCAGCGTGCCCTCCATGGCGGGTTTCTCCCCGGAGCCGTGGCCTGGGCACTAGGAAGGCCGGGCCTCCCCGACTCCCGGGAGGAGGGGCTAGCCCAGTTGCGCCCTGGCCCCCAAACCCTCTGGTGCCATCTGCCTGTCTCGGCACTTCTGACTCCACAGAGCCTTTCCTACATCTGGGCTGCCTGCCGTGGCAAAGTGCAGGCGTGGGGTGAGGCCATGGCTTTGTCTTTCCAGGAAAAAATGAGCCCCTGGCCGAAGCAGCAGGCCCAGGCAGAGCCTTGAGCTTGAAGCCCAGTAGGTCTGTGGCCCTCAGGGCCAGAGCAATGCTTTCAAGGCAGGGAAGCGGCCTGCAAGCTGAGTGGGAGTGGGGGAGGGGAGGCAGACAGCTGAAGCCGAGTCCAGAAGGGCGGCGATGGAAGAGCTGCAGCTGGGTCAGAGCCTGGAGGAGGGCGGGGCCTTCACTGAGGACCCCCCCACCCCCGAGGCCAGCCCTAGGCCCCGGCGGTCGCGCATGCGCCCTTGGCCTGTGCGGTGTGTGGGGGGTTGAACCCAAGCCCGCAGGGCTCCCGGAGCGGCCAGAGAAAGAAGGGCCCATGGAGAGGTAGGCGAGGTGGGCAGGGGGCGCCACCTTACTCTCCTCAGCTCCCTGAGGGAGAGAGACAGAGACAGAGACAGAGAGAGAGATCCCTGACCTCTGAGTCTCTGCCTCCACCGCTGGCTGGTGCCAACTCACGCGCCATCCCACTTCCAGCCATCACCCCCACGCCTGCCCCGGGGCCAGCCCCACCACAGAGAGGCCGGTTGGTTCCTGCTCACCTCTGTGCCGTCCCTTCCCGACCTGACCCCAGTGCAGGGGATAAGCTTCAGACAAGTCTTTCCATGTCCCTCTGCATGACAATAGACTTCCTCCCCTCTCCCATTCCACAGGCCCACCCACCCGGGACATCCACCTTTGTCATTAGCTCAGGAGAGGATGCAAGATGAGAATCTCTGCTATTGTGTGGGGAGACTCAGTTTCCCGGGTTTCCCCCATGGACACATGTTCTTCAGCTGGGTCTGATTTTCTCCAGACAAGCTGTCTTGGGAAGGATTTGGCCAGCCCTAAGAACCTGAAGGGAAAGGGCGGAGGGGGGTTCTCTCTCTGCCCCCGACAGCCCCGAGCTGGGTCGGTCCCTCAGACCTGGCCAGGGGCAGCCCATCCCCCGGCGCCCTTCCCCGGGGCATCCAAGGGCAGGCTCGGCGCCAGCCCCACCCCGCTCGCCACTGCCCGACCATCGTCCTCCCTCGGGGGGCCTGGGCAGGACAGGGACCCGGCTGTGGGAGGCCTCCAGATCTCAGGCCTGGCACACCGTTTACCAGGCTGCTTCCTCCTCTGACGGGGGCCCAGCACACGCCCCAGGAGACTTGGCAGCCGCCCCCAGGGCTCTAGCCTCTGGAACTCGTCCCCTTGGAAGGGGCCTGGCCCAGGTGCCAGGTTCGGCTGGTCGGCCAGCCTCCTTTGGAGAAAGCAGGCAAGCCGAGCCAGGCTTGCAGTGGCCCTGGCGTGACACCTGCCACCTCAGGCAGAGGGCCTCCAGCGTGCCCTCCATGGCGGGTTTCTCCCCGGAGCCGTGGCCTGGGCACTAGGAAGGCCGGGCCTCCCCGACTCCCGGGAGGAGGGGCTAGCCCAGTTGCGCCCTGGCCCCCAAACCCTCTGGTGCCATCTGCCTGTCTCGGCACTTCTGACTCCACAGAGCCTTTCCTACATCTGGGCTGCCTGCCGTGGCAAAGTGCAGGCGTGGGGTGAGGCCATGGCTTTGTCTTTCCAGGAAAAAATGAGCCCCTGGCCGAAGCAGCAGGCCCAGGCAGAGCCTTGAGCTTGAAGCCCAGTAGGTCTGTGGCCCTCAGGGCCAGAGCAATGCTTTCAAGGCAGGGAAGCGGCCTGCAAGCTGAGTGGGAGTGGGGGAGGGGAGGCAGACAGCTGAAGCCGAGTCCAGAAGGGCGGCGATGGAAGAGCTGCAGCTGGGTCAGAGCCTGGAGGAGGGCGGGGCCTTCACTGAGGACCCCCCCACCCCCGAGGCCAGCCCTAGGCCCCGGCGGTCGCGCATGCGCCCTTGGCCTGTGCGGTGTGTGGGGGGTTGAACCCAAGCCCGCAGGGCTCCCGGAGCGGCCAGAGAAAGAAGGGCCCATGGAGAGGTAGGCGAGGTGGGCAGGGGGCGCCACCTTACTCTCCTCAGCTCCCTGAGGGAGAGAGACAGAGACAGAGACAGAGAGAGAGATCCCTGACCTCTGAGTCTCTGCCTCCACCGCTGGCTGGTGCCAACTCACGCGCCATCCCACTTCCAGCCATCACCCCCACGCCTGCCCCGGGGCCAGCCCCACCACAGAGAGGCCGGTTGGTTCCTGCTCACCTCTGTGCCGTCCCTTCCCGACCTGACCCCAGTGCAGGGGATAAGCTTCAGACAAGTCTTTCCATGTCCCTCTGCATGACAATAGACTTCCTCCCCTCTCCCATTCCACAGGCCCACCCACCCGGGACATCCACCTTTGTCATTAGCTCAGGAGAGGATGCAAGATGAGAATCTCTGCTATTGTGTGGGGAGACTCAGTTTCCCGGGTTTCCCCCATGGACACATGTTCTTCAGCTGGGTCTGATTTTCTCCAGACAAGCTGTCTTGGGAAGGATTTGGCCAGCCCTAAGAACCTGAAGGGAAAGGGCGGAGGGGGGTTCTCTCTCTGCCCCCGACAGCCCCGAGCTGGGTCGGTCCCTCAGACCTGGCCAGGGGCAGCCCATCCCCCGGCGCCCTTCCCCGGGGCATCCAAGGGCAGGCTCGGCGCCAGCCCCACCCCGCTCGCCACTGCCCGACCATCGTCCTCCCTCGGGGGGCCTGGGCAGGACAGGGACCCGGCTGTGGGAGGCCTCCAGATCTCAGGCCTGGCACACCGTTTACCAGGCTGCTTCCTCCTCTGACGGGGGCCCAGCACACGCCCCAGGAGACTTGGCAGCCGCCCCCAGGGCTCTAGCCTCTGGAACTCGTCCCCTTGGAAGGGGCCTGGCCCAGGTGCCAGGTTCGGCTGGTCAGCCAGCCTCCTTTGGAGAAAGCAGGCAAGCCGAGCCAGGCTTGCAGTGGCCCTGGCGTGACACCTGCCACCTCAGGCAGAGGGCCTCCAGCGTGCCCTCCATGGCGGGTTTCTCCCCGGAGCCGTGGCCTGGGCACTAGGAAGGCCGGGCCTCCCCGACTCCCGGGAGGAGGGGCTAGCCCAGTTGCGCCCTGGCCCCCAAACCCTCTGGTGCCATCTGCCTGTCTCGGCACTTCTGACTCCACAGAGCCTTTCCTACATCTGGGCTGCCTGCCGTGGCAAAGTGCAGGCGTGGGGTGAGGCCATGGCTTTGTCTTTCCAGGAAAAAATGAGCCCCTGGCCGAAGCAGCAGGCCCAGGCAGAGCCTTGAGCTTGAAGCCCAGTAGGTCTGTGGCCCTCAGGGCCAGAGCAATGCTTTCAAGGCAGGGAAGCGGCCTGCAAGCTGAGTGGGAGTGGGGGAGGGGAGGCAGACAGCTGAAGCCGAGTCCAGAAGGGCGGCGATGGAAGAGCTGCAGCTGGGTCAGAGCCTGGAGGAGGGCGGGGCCTTCACTGAGGACCCCCCCCACCCCCGAGGCCAGCCCTAGGCCCCGGCGGTCGCGCATGCGCCCTTGGCCTGTGCGGTGTGTGGGGGGTTGAACCCAAGCCCGCAGGGCTCCCGGAGCGGCCAGAGAAAGAAGGGCCCATGGAGAGGTAGGCGAGGTGGGCAGGGGGCGCCACCTTACTCTCCTCAGCTCCCTGAGGGAGAGAGACAGAGACAGAGACAGAGAGAGAGATCCCTGACCTCTGAGTCTCTGCCTCCACCGCTGGCTGGTGCCAACTCACGCGCCATCCCACTTCCAGCCATCACCCCCACGCCTGCCCCGGGGCCAGCCCCACCACAGAGAGGCCGGTTGGTTCCTGCTCACCTCTGTGCCGTCCCTTCCCGACCTGACCCCAGTGCAGGGGATAAGCTTCAGACAAGTCTTTCCATGTCCCTCTGCATGACAATAGACTTCCTCCCCTCTCCCATTCCACAGGCCCACCCACCCGGGACATCCACCTTTGTCATTAGCTCAGGAGAGGATGCAAGATGAGAATCTCTGCTATTGTGTGGGGAGACTCAGTTTCCCGGGTTTCCCCCATGGACACATGTTCTTCAGCTGGGTCTGATTTTCTCCAGACAAGCTGTCTTGGGAAGGATTTGGCCAGCCCTAAGAACCTGAAGGGAAAGGGCGGAGGGGGGTTCTCTCTCTGCCCCCGACAGCCCCGAGCTGGGTCGGTCCCTCAGACCTGGCCAGGGGCAGCCCATCCCCCGGCGCCCTTCCCCGGGGCATCCAAGGGCAGGCTCGGCGCCAGCCCCACCCCGCTCGCCACTGCCCGACCATCGTCCTCCCTCGGGGGGCCTGGGCAGGACAGGGACCCGGCTGTGGGCGGCCTCCAGATCTCAGGCCTGGCACACCGTTTACCAGGCTGCTTCCTCCTCTGACGGGGGCCCAGCACACGCCCCAGGAGTCTTGGCAGCCGCCCCCAGGGCTCTAGCCTCTGGAACTCGTCCCCTTGGAAGGGGCCTGGCCCAGGTGCCAGGTTCGGCTGGTCGGCCAGCCTCCTTTGGAGAAAGCAGGCAAGCCGAGCCAGGCTTGCAGTGGCCCTGGCGTGACACCTGCCACCTCAGGCAGAGGGCCTCCCGCGTGCCCTCCATGGCGGGTTTCTCCCCGGAGCCGTGGCCTGGGCACTAGGAAGGCCGGGCCTCCTCGACTCCCGGGAGGAGGGGCTAGCCCAGTTGCGCCCTGGCCCCCAAACCCTCTGGTGCCATCTGCCTGTCTCGGCACTTCTGACTCCACAGAGCCTTTCCTACATCTGGGCTGCCTGCCGTGGCAAAGTGCAGGCGTGGGGTGAGGCCATGGCTTTGTCTTTCCAGGAAAAAATGAGCCCCTGGCCGAAGCAGCAGGCCCAGGCAGAGCCTTGAGCTTGAAGCCCAGTAGGTCTGTGGCCCTCAGGGCCAGAGCCATGCTTTCAAGGCAGGGAAGCGGCCTGCAAGCTGAGTGGGAGTGGGGGAGGGGAGGCAGACAGCTGAAGCCGAGTCCAGAAGGGCGGCGATGGAAGAGCTGCAGCTGGGTCAGAGCCTGGAGGAGGGCGGGGCCTTCACTGAGGACCCCCCCACCCCCGAGGCCAGCCCTAGGCCCCGGCGGTCGCGCATGCGCCCTTGGCCTGTGCGGTGTGTGGGGGGTTGAACCCAAGCCCGCAGGGCTCCCGGAGCGGCCAGAGAAAGAAGGGCCCATGGAGAGGTAGGCGAGGTGGGCAGGGGGCGCCACCTTACTCTCCTCAGCTCCCTGAGGGAGAGAGACAGAGACAGAGACAGAGAGAGAGATCCCTGACCTCTGAGTCTCTGCCTCCACCGCTGGCTGGTGCCAACTCACGCGCCATCCCACTTCCAGCCATCACCCCCACGCCTGCCCCGGGGCCAGCCCCACCACAGAGAGGCCGGTTGGTTCCTGCTCACCTCTGTGCCGTCCCTTCCCGACCTGACCCCAGTGCAGGGGATAAGCTTCAGACAAGTCTTTCCATGTCCCTCTGCATGACAATAGACTTCCTCCCCTCTCCCATTCCACAGGCCCACCCACCCGGGACATCCACCTTTGTCATTAGCTCAGGAGAGGATGCAAGATGAGAATCTCTGCTATTGTGTGGGGAGACTCAGTTTCCCGGGTTTCCCCCATGGACACATGTTCTTCAGCTGGGTCTGATTTTCTCCAGACAAGCTGTCTTGGGAAGGATTTGGCCAGCCCTAAGAACCTGAAGGGAAAGGGCGGAGGGGGGTTCTCTCTCTGCCCCCGACAGCCCCGAGCTGGGTCGGTCCCTCAGACCTGGCCAGGGGCAGCCCATCCCCCGGCGCCCTTCCCCGGGGCATCCAAGGGCAGGCTCGGCGCCAGCCCCACCCCGCTCGCCACTGCCCGACCATCGTCCTCCCTCGGGGGGCCTGGGCAGGACAGGGACCCGGCTGTGGGCGGCCTCCAGATCTCAGGCCTGGCACACCGTTTACCAGGCTGCTTCCTCCTCTGACGGGGGCCCAGCACACGCCCCAGGAGTCTTGGCAGCCGCCCCCAGGGCTCTAGCCTCTGGAACTCGTCCCCTTGGAAGGGGCCTGGCCCAGGTGCCAGGTTCGGCTGGTCGGCCAGCCTCCTTTGGAGAAAGCAGGCAAGCCGAGCCAGGCTTGCAGTGGCCCTGGCGTGACACCTGCCACCTCAGGCAGAGGGCCTCCCGCGTGCCCTCCATGGCGGGTTTCTCCCCGGAGCCGTGGCCTGGGCACTAGGAAGGCCGGGCCTCCCCGACTCCCGGGAGGAGGGGCTAGCCCAGTTGCGCCCTGGCCCCCAAACCCTCTGGTGCCATCTGCCTGTCTCGGCACTTCTGACTCCACAGAGCCTTTCCTACATCTGGGCTGCCTGCCGTGGCAAAGTGCAGGCGTGGGGTGAGGCCATGGCTTTGTCTTTCCAGGAAAAAATGAGCCCCTGGCCGAAGCAGCAGGCCCAGGCAGAGCCTTGAGCTGGAAGCCCAGTAGGTCTGTGGCCCTCAGGGCCAGAGCCATGCTTTCAAGGCAGGGAAGCGGCCTGCAAGCTGAGTGGGAGTGGGGGAGGGGAGGCAGACAGCTGAAGCCGAGTCCAGAAGGGCGGCGATGGAAGAGCTGCAGCTGGGTCAGAGCCTGGAGGGAGGGCGGGGCCTTCACTGAGGACCCCCCCCCCCCCCCCCCGAGGCCAGCCCTAGGCCCCGGCGGTCGCGCATGCGCCCTTGGCCTGTGCGGTGTGTGGGGGGTTGAACCCAAGCCCGCAGGGCTCCCGGAGCGGCCAGAGAATGAAGGGCCCATGGAGAGGTAGGCGAGGTGGGCAGGGGGCGCCACCTTACTCTCCTCAGCTCCCTGAGGGAGAGAGACAGAGACAGAGACAGAGAGAGAGATCCCTGACCTCTGAGTCTCTGCCTCCACCGCTGGCTGGTGCCAACTCACGCGCCATCCCACTTCCAGCCATCACCCCCACGCCTGCCCCGGGGCCAGCCCCACCACAGAGAGGCCGGTTGGTTCCTGCTCACCTCTGTGCCGTCCCTTCCCGACCTGACCCCAGTGCAGGGGATAAGCTTCAGACAAGTCTTTCCATGTCCCTCTGCATGACAATAGACTTCCTCCCCTCTCCCATTCCACAGGCCCACCCACCCGGGACATCCACCTTTGTCATTAGCTCAGGAGAGGATGCAAGATGAGAATCTCTGCTATTGTGTGGGGAGACTCAGTTTCCCGGGTTTCCCCCATGGACACATGTTCTTCAGCTGGGTCTGATTTTCTCCAGACAAGCTGTCTTGGGAAGGATTTGGCCAGCCCTAAGAACCTGAAGGGAAAGGGCGGAGGGGGGTTCTCTCTCTGCCCCCGACAGCCCCGAGCTGGGTCGGTCCCTCAGACCTGGCCAGGGGCAGCCCATCCCCCGGCGCCCTTCCCCGGGGCATCCAAGGGCAGGCTCGGCGCCAGCCCCACCCCGCTCGCCACTGCCCGACCATCGTCCTCCCTCGGGGGGCCTGGGCAGGACAGGGACCCGGCTGTGGGAGGCCTCCAGATCTCAGGCCTGGCACACCGTTTACCAGGCTGCTTCCTCCTCTGACGGGGGCCCAGCACACGCCCCAGGAGACTTGGCAGCCGCCCCCAGGGCTCTAGCCTCTGGAACTCGTCCCCTTGGAAGGGGCCTGGCCCAGGTGCCAGGTTCGGCTGGTCGGCCAGCCTCCTTTGGAGAAAGCAGGCAAGCCGAGCCAGGCTTGCAGTGGCCCTGGCGTGACACCTGCCACCTCAGGCAGAGGGCCTCCCGCGTGCCCTCCATGGCGGGTTTCTCCCCGGAGCCGTGGCCTGGGCACTAGGAAGGCCGGGCCTCCCCGACTCCCGGGAGGAGGGGCTAGCCCAGTTGCGCCCTGGCCCCCAAACCCTCTGGTGCCATCTGCCTGTCTCGGCACTTCTGACTCTACAGAGCCTTTCCTACATCTGGGCTGCCTGCCGTGGCAAAGTGCAGGCGTGGGGTGAGGCCATGGCTTTGTCTTTCCAGGAAAAAATGAGCCCCTGGCCGAAGCAGCAGGCCCAGGCAGAGCCTTGAGCTTGAAGCCCAGTAGGTCTGTGGCCCTCAGGGCCAGAGCCATGCTTTCAAGGCAGGGAAGCGGCCTGCAAGCTGAGTGGGAGTGGGGGAGGGGAGGCAGACAGCTGAAGCCGAGTCCAGAAGGGCGGCGATGGAAGAGCTGCAGCTGGGTCAGAGCCTGGAGGGAGGGCGGGGCCTTCACTGAGGACCCCCCCCCCCCCCGAGGCCAGCCCTAGGCCCCGGCGGTCGCGCATGCGCCCTTGGCCTGTGCGGTGTGTGGGGGGTTGAACCCAAGCCCGCAGGGCTCCCGGAGCGGCCAGAGAAAGAAGGGCCCATGGAGAGGTAGGCGAGGTGGGCAGGGGGCGCCACCTTACTCTCCTCAGCTCCCTGCGGGAGAGAGAGAGAGACAGAGACAGAGAGAGAGATCCCTGACCTCTGAGTCTCTGCCTCCACCGCTGGCTGGTGCCAACTCACGCGCCATCCCACTTCCAGCCATCACCCCCACGCCTGCCCCGGGGCCAGCCCCACCACAGAGAGGCCGGTTGGTTCCTGCTCACCTCTGTGCCGTCCCTTCCCGACCTGACCCCAGTGCAGGGGATAAGCTTCAGACAAGTCTTTCCATGTCCCTCTGCATGACAATAGACTTCCTCCCCTCTCCCATTCCACAGGCCCACCCACCCGGGACATCCACCTTTGTCATTAGCTCAGGAGAGGATGCAAGATGAGAATCTCTGCTATTGTGTGGGGAGACTCAGTTTCCCGGGTTTCCCCCATGGACACATGTTCTTCAGCTGGGTCTGATTTTCTCCAGACAAGCTGTCTTGGGAAGGATTTGGCCAGCCCTAAGAACCTGAAGGGAAAGGGCGGAGGGGGGTTCTCTCTCTGCCCCCGACAGCCCCGAGCTGGGTCGGTCCCTCAGACCTGGCCAGGGGCAGCCCATCCCCCGGCGCCCTTCCCCGGGGCATCCAAGGGCAGGCTCGGCGCCAGCCCCACCCCGCTCGCCACTGCCCGACCATCGTCCTCCCTCGGGGGGCCTGGGCAGGACAGGGACCCGGCTGTGGGAGGCCTCCAGATCTCAGGCCTGGCACACCGTTTACCAGGCTGCTTCCTCCTCTGACGGGGGCCCAGCACACGCCCCAGGAGACTTGGCAGCCGCCCCCAGGGCTCTAGCCTCTGGAACTCGTCCCCTTGGAAGGGGCCTGGCCCAGGTGCCAGGTTCGGCTGGTCGGCCAGCCTCCTTTGGAGAAAGCAGGCAAGCCGAGCCAGGCTTGCAGTGGCCCTGGCGTGACACCTGCCACCTCAGGCAGAGGGCCTCCCGCGTGCCCTCCATGGCGGGTTTCTCCCCGGAGCCGTGGCCTGGGCACTAGGAAGGCCGGGCCTCCCCGACTCCCGGGAGGAGGGGCTAGCCCAGTTGCGCCCTGGCCCCCAAACCCTCTGGTGCCATCTGCCTGTCTCGGCACTTCTGACTCTACAGAGCCTTTCCTACATCTGGGCTGCCTGCCGTGGCAAAGTGCAGGCATGGGGTGAGGCCATGGCTTTGTCTTTCCAGGAAAAAATGAGCCCCTGGCCGAAGCAGCAGGCCCAGGCAGAGCCTTGAGCTTGAAGCCCAGTAGGTCTGTGGCCCTCAGGGCCAGAGCCATGCTTTCAAGGCAGGGAAGCGGCCTGCAAGCTGAGTGGGAGTGGGGGAGGGGAGGCAGACAGCTGAAGCCGAGTCCAGAAGGGCGGCGATGGAAGAGCTGCAGCTGGGTCAGAGCCTGGAGGGAGGGCGGGGCCTTCACTGAGGACCCCCCCCCCCCCCGAGGCCAGCCCTAGGCCCCGGCGGTCGCGCATGCGCCCTTGGCCTGTGCGGTGTGTGGGGGGTTGAACCCAAGCCCGCAGGGCTCCCGGAGCGGCCAGAGAAAGAAGGGCCCATGGAGAGGTAGGCGAGGTGGGCAGGGGGCGCCACCTTACTCTCCTCAGCTCCCTGAGGGAGAGAGAGAGAGACAGAGACAGAGAGAGAGATCCCTGACCTCTGAGTCTCTGCCTCCACCGCTGGCTGGTGCCAACTCACGCGCCATCCCACTTCCAGCCATCACCCCCACGCCTGCCCCGGGGCCAGCCCCACCACAGACAGGCCGGTTGGTTCCTGCTCACCTCTGTGCCGTCCCTTCCCGACCTGACCCCAGTGCAGGGGATAAGCTTCAGACAAGTCTTTCCATGTCCCTCTGCATGACAATAGACTTCCTCCCCTCTCCCATTCCACAGGCCCACCCACCCGGAACATCCACCTTTGTCATTAGCTCAGGAGAGGATGCAAGATGAGAATCTCTGCTATTGTGTGGGGATACTCAGTTTCCCGGGTTTCCCCCATGGACACATGTTCTTCAGCTGGGTCTGATTTTCTCCAGACAAGCTGTCTTGGGAAGGATTTGGCCAGCCCTAAGAACCTGAAGGGAAAGGGCGGAGGGGGGTTCTCTCTCTGCCCCCGACAGCCCCGAGCTGTGTCGGTCCCTCAGACCTGGCCAGGGGCAGCCCATCCCCCGGCGCCCTTCCCCGGGGCATCCAAGGGCAGGCTCGGCGCCAGCCCCACCCCGCTCGCCACTGCCCGACCATCGTCCTCCCTCGGGGGGCCTGGGCAGGACAGGGACCCGGCTGTGGGAGGCCTCCAGATCTCAGGCCTGGCACACCGTTTACCAGGCTGCTTCCTCCTCTGACGGGGGCCCAGCACACGCCCCAGGAGACTTGGCAGCCGCCCCCAGGGCTCTATCCTCTGGAACTCGTCCCCTTGGAAGGGGCCTGGCCCAGGTGCCAGGTTCGGCTGGTCAGCCAGCCTCCTTTGGAGAAAGCAGGCAAGCCGAGCCAGGCTTGCAGTGGCCCTGGCGTGACACCTGCCACCTCAGGCAGAGGGCCTCCCGCGTGCCCTCCATGGCGGGTTTCTCCCCGGAGCCGTGGCCTGGGCACTAGGAAGGCCGGGCCTCCCCGACTCCCGGGAGGAGGGGCTAGCCCAGTTGCGCCCTGGCCCCCAAACCCTCTGGTGCCATCTGCCTGTCTCGGCACTTCTGACTCCACAGAGCCTTTCCTACATCTGGGCTGCCTGCCGCGGCAAAGTGCAGGCGTGGGGTGAGGCCATGGCTTTGTCTTTCCAGGAAAAAATGAGCCCCTGGCCGAAGCAGCAGGCCCAGGCAGAGCCTTGAGCTTGAAGCCCAGTAGGTCTGTGGCCCTCAGGGCCAGAGCAATGCTTTCAAGGCAGGGAAGCGGCCTGCAAGCTGAGTGGGAGTGGGGGAGGGGAGGCAGACAGCTGAAGCCGAGTCCAGAAGGGCGGCGATGGAAGAGCTGCAGCTGGGTCAGAGCCTGGAGGAGGGCGGGGCCTTCACTGAGGACCCCCCCACCCCCGAGGCCAGCCCTTGGCCCCGGCGGTCGCGCATGCGCCCTTGGCCTGTGCGGTGTGTGGGGGGTTGAACCCAAGCCCGCAGGGCTCCCGGAGCGGCCAGAGAAAGAAGGGCCCATGGAGAGGTAGGCGAGGTGGGCAGGGGGCGCCACCTTACTCTCCTCAGCTCCCTGAGGGAGAGAGACAGAGACAGAGACAGAGAGAGAGATCCCTGACCTCTGAGTCTCTGCCTCCACCGCTGGCTGGTGCCAACTCACGCGCCATCCCACTTCCAGCCATCACCCCCACGCCTGCCCCGGGGCCAGCCCCACCACAGAGAGGCCGGTTGGTTCCTGCTCACCTCTGTGCCGTCCCTTCCCGACCTGACCCCAGTGCAGGGGATAAGCTTCAGACAAGTCTTTCCATGTCCCTCTGCATGACAATAGACTTCCTCCCCTCTCCCATTCCACAGGCCCACCCACCCGGGACATCCACCTTTGTCATTAGCTCAGGAGAGGATGCAAGATGAGAATCTCTGCTATTGTGTGGGGAGACTCAGTTTCCCGGGTTTCCCCCATGGACACATGTTCTTCAGCTGGGTCTGATTTTCTCCAGACAAGCTGTCTTGGGAAGGATTTGGCCAGCCCTAAGAACCTGAAGGGAAAGGGCGGAGGGGGGTTCTCTCTCTGCCCCCGACAGCCCCGAGCTGTGTCGGTCCCTCAGACCTGGCCAGGGGCAGCCCATCCCCCGGCGCCCTTCCCCGGGGCATCCAAGGGCAGGCTCGGCGCCAGCCCCACCCCGCTCGCCACTGCCCGACCATCGTCCTCCCTCGGGGGGCCTGGGCAGGACAGGGACCCGGCTGTGGGAGGCCTCCAGATCTCAGGCCTGGCACACCGTTTACCAGGCTGCTTCCTCCTCTGACGGGGGCCCAGCACACGCCCCAGGAGACTTGGCAGCCGCCCCCAGGGCTCTATCCTCTGGAACTCGTCCCCTTGGAAGGGGCCTGGCCCAGGTGCCAGGTTCGGCTGGTCAGCCAGCCTCCTTTGGAGAAAGCAGGCAAGCCGAGCCAGGCTTGCAGTGGCCCTGGCGTGACACCTGCCACCTCAGGCAGAGGGCCTCCCGCGTGCCCTCCATGGCGGGTTTCTCCCCGGAGCCGTGGCCTGGGCACTAGGAAGGCCGGGCCTCCCCGACTCCCGGGAGGAGGGGCTAGCCCAGTTGCGCCCTGGCCCCCAAACCCTCTGGTGCCATCTGCCTGTCTCGGCACTTCTGACTCCACAGAGCCTTTCCTACATCTGGGCTGCCTGCCGTGGCAAAGTGCAGGCGTGGGGTGAGGCCATGGCTTTGTCTTTCCAGGAAAAAATGAGCCCCTGGCCGAAGCAGCAGGCCCAGGCAGAGCCTTGAGCTTGAAGCCCAGTAGGTCTGTGGCCCTCAGGGCCAGAGCCATGCTTTCAAGGCAGGGAAGCGGCCTGCAAGCTGAGTGGGAGTGGGGGAGGGGAGGCAGACAGCTGAAGCCGAGTCCAGAAGGGCGGCGATGGAAGAGCTGCAGCTGGGTCAGAGCCTGGAGGAGGGCGGGGCCTTCACTGAGGACCCCCCCACCCCCGAGGCCAGCCCTAGGCCCCGGCGGTCGCGCATGCGCCCTTGGCCTGTGCGGTGTGTGGGGGGTTGAACCCAAGCCCGCAGGGCTCCCGGAGCGGCCAGAGAAAGAAGGGCCCATGGAGAGGTAGGCGAGGTGGGCAGGGGGCGCCACCTTACTCTCCTCAGCTCCCTGAGGGAGAGAGACAGAGACAGAGACAGAGAGAGAGATCCCTGACCTCTGAGTCTCTGCCTCCACCGCTGGCTGGTGCCAACTCACGCGCCATCCCACTTCCAGCCATCACCCCCACGCCTGCCCCGGGGCCAGCCCCACCACAGAGAGGCCGGTTGGTTCCTGCTCACCTCTGTGCCGTCCCTTCCCGACCTGACCCCAGTGCAGGGGATAAGCTTCAGACAAGTCTTTCCATGTCCCTCTGCATGACAATAGACTTCCTCCCCTCT
Source organism: Diceros bicornis minor (assembly GCF_020826845.1). Taxonomy (NCBI): domain Eukaryota; kingdom Metazoa; phylum Chordata; class Mammalia; order Perissodactyla; family Rhinocerotidae; genus Diceros; species Diceros bicornis. The sequence goes on from NW_026691778.1 coordinate 38,826, forward strand.
CCCATTCCACAGGCCCACCCACCCGGGACATCCACCTTTGTCATTAGCTCAGGAGAGGATGCAAGATGAGAATCTCTGCTATTGTGTGGGGAGACTCAGTTTCCCGGGTTTCCCCCATGGACACATGTTCTTCAGCTGGGTCTGATTTTCTCCAGACAAGCTGTCTTGGGAAGGATTTGGCCAGCCCTAAGAACCTGAAGGGAAAGGGCGGAGGGGGGTTCTCTCTCTGCCCCCGACAGCCCCGAGCTGTGTCGGTCCCTCAGACCTGGCCAGGGGCAGCCCATCCCCCGGCGCCCTTCCCCGGGGCATCCAAGGGCAGGCTCGGCGCCAGCCCCACCCCGCTCGCCACTGCCCGACCATCGTCCTCCCTCGGGGGGCCTGGGCAGGACAGGGACCCGGCTGTGGGAGGCCTCCAGATCTCAGGCCTGGCACACCCGTTTACCAGGCTGCTTCCTCCTCTGACGGGGGCCCAGCACACGCCCCAGGAGACTTGGCAGCCGCCCCCAGGGCTCTATCCTCTGGAACTCGTCCCCTTGGAAGGGGCCTGGCCCAGGTGCCAGGTTCGGCTGGTCAGCCAGCCTCCTTTGGAGAAAGCAGGCAAGCCGAGCCAGGCTTGCAGTGGCCCTGGCGTGACACCTGCCACCTCAGGCAGAGGGCCTCCAGCGTGCCCTCCATGGCGGGTTTCTCCCCGGAGCCGTGGCCTGGGCACTAGGAAGGCCGGGCCTCCCCGACTCCCGGGAGGAGGGGCTAGCCCAGTTGCGCCCTGGCCCCCAAACCCTCTGGTGCCATCTGCCTGTCTCGGCACTTCTGACTCCACAGAGCCTTTCCTACATCTGGGCTGCCTGCCGTGGCAAAGTGCAGGCGTGGGGTGAGGCCATGGCTTTGTCTTTCCAGGAAAAAATGAGCCCCTGGCCGAAGCAGCAGGCCCAGGCAGAGCCTTGAGCTTGAAGCCCAGTAGGTCTGTGGCCCTCAGGGCCAGAGCCATGCTTTCAAGGCAGGGAAGCGGCCTGCAAGCTGAGTGGGAGTGGGGGAGGGGAGGCAGACAGCTGAAGCCGAGTCCAGAAGGGCGGCGATGGAAGAGCTGCAGCTGGGTCAGAGCCTGGAGGAGGGCGGGGGCCTTCACTGAGGACCCCCCCCCCGGAGCCCAGCCCTAGGCCCCGGCGGTCGCGCATGCGCCCTTGGCCTGTGCGGTGTGTGGGGGGTTGAACCCAAGCCCGCAGGGCTCCCGGAGCGGCCAGAGAAAGAAGGGCCCATGGAGAGGTAGGCGAGGTGGGCAGGGGGCGCCACCTTACTCTCCTCAGCTCCCTGAGGGAGAGAGAGAGAGACAGAGACAGAGAGAGAGATCCCTGACCTCTGAGTCTCTGCCTCCACCGCTGGCTGGTGCCAACTCACGCGCCATCCCACTTCCAGCCATCACCCCCACGCCTGCCCCGGGGCCAGCCCCACCACAGACAGGCCGGTTGGTTCCTGCTCACCTCTGTGCCGTCCCTTCCCGACCTGACCCCAGTGCAGGGGATAAGCTTCAGACAAGTCTTTCCATGTCCCTCTGCATGACAATAGACTTCCTCCCCTCTCCCATTCCACAGGCCCACCCACCCGGGACATCCACCTTTGTCATTAGCTCAGGAGAGGATGCAAGATGAGAATCTCTGCTATTGTGTGGGGATACTCAGTTTCCCGGGTTTCCCCCATGGACACATGTTCTTCAGCTGGGTCTGATTTTCTCCAGACAAGCTGTCTTGGGAAGGATTTGGCCAGCCCTAAGAACCTGAAGGGAAAGGGCGGAGGGGGGTTCTCTCTCTGCCCCCGACAGCCCCGAGCTGTGTCGGTCCCTCAGACCTGGCCAGGGGCAGCCCATCCCCCGGCGCCCTTCCCCGGGGCATCCAAGGGCAGGCTCGGCGCCAGCCCCACCCCCGCTCGCCACTGCCCGACCATCGTCCTCCCTCGGGGGGCCTGGGCAGGACAGGGACCCGGCTGTGGGAGGCCTCCAGATCTCAGGCCTGGCACACCGTTTACCAGGCTGCTTCCTCCTCTGACGGGGGCCCAGCACACGCCCCAGGAGACTTGGCAGCCGCCCCCAGGGCTCTAGCCTCTGGAACTCGTCCCCTTGGAAGGGGCCTGGCCCAGGTGCCAGGTTCGGCTGGTCAGCCAGCCTCCTTTGGAGAAAGCAGGCAAGCCGAGCCAGGCTTGCAGTGGCCCTGGCGTGACACCTGCCACCTCAGGCAGAGGGCCTCCCGCGTGCCCTCCATGGCGGGTTTCTCCCCGGAGCCGTGGCCTGGGCACTAGGAAGGCCGGGCCTCCCCCGACTCCCGGGAGGAGGGGCTAGCCCAGTTGCGCCCTGGCCCCCAAACCCTCTGGTGCCATCTGCCTGTCTCGGCACTTCTGACTCCACAGAGCCTTTCCTACATCTGGGCTGCCTGCCGTGGCAAAGTGCAGGCGTGGGGTGAGGCCATGGCTTTGTCTTTCCAGGAAAAAATGAGCCCCTGGCCGAAGCAGCAGGCCCAGGCAGAGCCTTGAGCTTGAAGCCCAGTAGGTCTGTGGCCCTCAGGGCCAGAGCAATGCTTTCAAGGCAGGGAAGCGGCCTGCAAGCTGAGTGGGAGTGGGGGAGGGGAGGCAGACAGCTGAAGCCGAGTCCAGAAGGGCGGCGATGGAAGAGCTGCAGCTGGGTCAGAGCCTGGAGGAGGGCGGGGCCTTCACTGAGGACCCCCCCACCCCCCGAGGCCAGCCCTAGGCCCCGGCGGTCGCGCATACGCCCTTGGCCTGTGCGGTGTGTGGGGGGTTGAACCCAAGCCCGCAGGGCTCCCGGAGCGGCCAGAGAAAGAAGGGCCCATGGAGAGGTAGGCGAGGTGGGCAGGGGGCGCCACCTTACTCTCCTCAGCTCCCTGAGGGAGAGAGACAGAGACAGAGACAGAGAGAGAGATCCCTGACCTCTGAGTCTCTGCCTCCACCGCTGGCTGGTGCCAACTCACGCGCCATCCCACTTCCAGCCATCACCCCCACGCCTGCCCCGGGGCCAGCCCCACCACAGAGAGGCCGGTTGGTTCCTGCTCACCTCTGTGCCGTCCCTTCCCGACCTGACCCCAGTGCAGGGGATAAGCTTCAGACAAGTCTTTCCATGTCCCTCTGCATGACAATAGACTTCCTCCCCTCTCCCATTCCACAGGCCCACCCACCCGGGACATCCACCTTTGTCATTAGCTCAGGAGAGGATGCAAGATGAGAATCTCTGCTATTGTGTGGGGAGACTCAGTTTCCCGGGTTTCCCCCATGGACACATGTTCTTCAGCTGGGTCTGATTTTCTCCAGACAAGCTGTCTTGGGAAGGATTTGGCCAGCCCTAAGAACCTGAAGGGAAAGGGCGGAGGGGGGTTCTCTCTCTGCCCCCGACAGCCCCGAGCTGGGTCGGTCCCTCAGACCTGGCCAGGGGCAGCCCATCCCCCGGCGCCCTTCCCCGGGGCATCCAAGGGCAGGCTCGGCGCCAGCCCCACCCCGCTCGCCACTGCCCGACCATCGTCCTCCCTCGGGGGGCCTGGGCAGGACAGGGACCCGGCTGTGGGAGGCCTCCAGATCTCAGGCCTGGCACACCGTTTACCAGGCTGCTTCCTCCTCTGACGGGGGCCCAGCACACGCCCCAGGAGACTTGGCAGCCGCCCCCAGGGCTCTAGCCTCTGGAACTCGTCCCCTTGGAAGGGGCCTGGCCCAGGTGCCAGGTTCGGCTGGTCGGCCAGCCTCCTTTGGAGAAAGCAGGCAAGCCGAGCCAGGCTTGCAGTGGCCCTGGCGTGACACCTGCCACCTCAGGCAGAGGGCCTCCCGCGTGCCCTCCATGGCGGGTTTCTCCCCGGAGCCGTGGCCTGGGCACTAGGAAGGCCGGGCCTCCCCCGACTCCCGGGAGGAGGGGCTAGCCCAGTTGCGCCCTGGCCCCCAAACCCTCTGGTGCCATCTGCCTGTCTCGGCACTTCTGACTCTACAGAGCCTTTCCTACATCTGGGCTGCCTGCCGTGGCAAAGTGCAGGCGTGGGGTGAGGCCATGGCTTTGTCTTTCCAGGAAAAAATGAGCCCCTGGCCGAAGCAGCAGGCCCAGGCAGAGCCTTGAGCTTGAAGCCCAGTAGGTCTGTGGCCCTCAGGGCCAGAGCCATGCTTTCAAGGCAGGGAAGCGGCCTGCAAGCTGAGTGGGAGTGGGGGAGGGGAGGCAGACAGCTGAAGCCGAGTCCAGAAGGGCGGCGATGGAAGAGCTGCAGCTGGGTCAGAGCCTGGAGGGAGGGCGGAGCCTTCACTGAGGACCCCCCCCCCCCCGAGGCCAGCCCTAGGCCCCGGCGGTCGCGCATGCGCCCTTGGCCTGTGCGGTGTGTGGGGGGTTGAACCCAAGCCCGCAGGGCTCCCGGAGCGGCCAGAGAAAGAAGGGCCCATGGAGAGGTAGGCGAGGTGGGCAGGGGGCGCCACCTTACTCTCCTCAGCTCCCTGAGGGAGAGAGAGAGAGACAGAGACAGAGAGAGAGATCCCTGACCTCTGAGTCTCTGCCTCCACCGCTGGCTGGTGCCAACTCACGCGCCATCCCACTTCCAGCCATCACCCCCCACGCCTGCCCCGGGGCCAGCCCCACCACAGAGAGGCCGGTTGGTTCCTGCTCACCTCTGTGCCGTCCCTTCCCGACCTGACCCCAGTGCAGGGGATAAGCTTCAGACAAGTCTTTCCATGTCCCTCTGCATGACAATAGACTTCCTCCCCTCTCCATTCCACAGGCCCACCCACCCGGGACATCCACCTTTGTCATTAGCTCAGGAGAGGATGCAAGATGAGAATCTCTGCTATTGTGTGGGGAGACTCAGTTTCCCGGGTTTCCCCCATGGACACATGTTCTTCAGCTGGGTCTGATTTTCTCCAGACAAGCTGTCTTGGGAAGGATTTGGCCAGCCCTAAGAACCTGAAGGGAAAGGGCGGAGGGGGGTTCTCTCTCTGCCCCCGACAGCCCCGAGCTGGGTCGTTCCCTCAGACCTGGCCAGGGGCAGCCCATCCCCCGGCGCCCTTCCCCGGGGCATCCAAGGGCAGGCTCGGCGCCAGCCCCACCCCGCTCGCCACTGCCCGACCATCGTCCTCCCTCGGGGGGCCTGGGCAGGACAGGGACCCGGCTGTGGGAGGCCTCCAGATCTCAGGCCTGGCACACCGTTTACCAGGCTGCTTCCTCCTCTGACGGGGGCCCAGCACACGCCCCAGGAGACTTGGCAGCCGCCCCCAGGGCTCTATCCTCTGGAACTCGTCCCCTTGGAAGGGGCCTGGCCCAGGTGCCAGGTTCGGCTGGTCGGCCCAGCCTCCTTTGGAGAAAGCAGGCAAGCCGAGCCAGGCTTGCAGTGGCCCTGGCGTGACACCTGCCACCTCAGGCAGAGGGCCTCCAGCGTGCCCTCCATGGCGGGTTTCTCCCCGGAGCCGTGGCCTGGGCACTAGGAAGGCCGGGCCTCCCCGACTCCCGGGAGGAGGGGCTAGCCCAGTTGCGCCCTGGCCCCCAAACCCTCTGGTGCCATCTGCCTGTCTCGGCACTTCTGACTCCACAGAGCCTTTCCTACATCTGGGCTGCCTGCCGTGGCAAAGTGCAGGCGTGGGGTGAGGCCATGGCTTTGTCTTTCCAGGAAAAAATGAGCCCCTGGCCGAAGCAGCAGGCCCAGGCAGAGCCTTGAGCTTGAAGCCCAGTAGGTCTGTGGCCCTCAGGGCCAGAGCAATGCTTTCAAGGCAGGGAAGCGGCCTGCAAGCTGAGTGGGAGTGGGGGAGGGGAGGCAGACAGCTGAAGCCGAGTCCAGAAGGGCGGCGATGGAAGAGCTGCAGCTGGGTCAGAGCCTGGAGGAGGGCGGGGCCTTCACTGAGGACCCCCCCACCCCCGAGGCCAGCCCTAGGCCCCGGCGGTCGCGCATAGCGCCCTTGGCCTGTGCGGTGTGTGGGGGGTTGAACCCAAGCCCGCAGGGCTCCCGGAGCGGCCAGAGAAAGAAGGGCCCATGGAGAGGTAGGCGAGGTGGGCAGGGGGCGCCACCTTACTCTCCTCAGCTCCCTGAGGGAGAGAGACAGAGACAGAGACAGAGAGAGAGATCCCTGACCTCTGAGTCTCTGCCTCCACCGCTGGCTGGTGCCAACTCACGCGCCATCCCACTTCCAGCCATCACCCCCACGCCTGCCCCGGGGCCAGCCCCACCACAGACAGGCCGGTTGGTTCCTGCTCACCTCTGTGCCGTCCCTTCCCGACCTGACCCCAGTGCAGGGGATAAGCTTCAGACAAGTCTTTCCATGTCCCTCTGCATGACAATAGACTTCCTCCCCTCTCCCATTCCACAGGCCCACCCACCCGGGACATCCACCTTTGTCATTAGCTCAGGAGAGGATGCAAGATGAGAATCTCTGCTATTGTGTGGGGAGACTCAGTTTCCCGGGTTTCCCCCATGGACACATGTTCTTCAGCTGGGTCTGATTTTCTCCAGACAAGCTGTCTTGGGAAGGATTTGGCCAGCCCTAAGAACCTGAAGGGAAAGGGCGGAGGGGGGTTCTCTCTCTGCCCCCGACAGCCCCGAGCTGTGTCGGTCCCCTCAGACCTGGCCAGGGGCAGCCCATCCCCCGGCGGCCCTTCCCCGGGGCATCCAAGGGCAGGCTCGGCGCCAGCCCCACCCCGCTCGCCACTGCCCGACCATCGTCCTCCCTCGGGGGGCCTGGGCAGGACAGGGACCCGGCTGTGGGAGGCCTCCAGATCTCAGGCCTGGCCACAACCGTTACCAGGCTGCTTCCTCCTCTGACGGGGGCCCAGCACACGCCCCAGGAGACTTGGCAGCCGCCCCCAGGGCTCTATCCTCTGGAACTCGTCCCCTTGGAAGGGGCCTGGCCCAGGTGCCAGGTTCGGCTGGTCAGCCAGCCTCCTTTGGAGA